>NW_026777325.1:0-282716 GCF_030936135.1 Gavia stellata
TTATCTCTAATATGTCTAAGTAGCAGGTGCAGTTGTTACAAAGTATCATCTCTACACTTTTCTTTCTTACTTTTAACCCTTGTTTCTCATGATGCCCTGTAACATTCCCCCCTTTTCTTTCCCTTAAGCAAATTCTTTTGCTCTTAAAAGTGGTTCGTTATGTTTCATCATTACTTTTAGTGTCCATACTTGCCCAATAATTTCCTTTAGTTTACACCAAAGGATAAGATTCACTATTGTTAATGTTGAGGTGGCTATTAGTAACACCAATATTGGGTGGGTCATTTGGTAGCTGACGGGGAATAACCCCTAAACACATCCCACCAATTGTGCTCTCCGTCTAACTTCACTCGTTCCACTACTTGGTGTATTTCCTCTGTATCATGATGGACAGTAATTAAAGTCTTTCTTCCACTTTCTTGAACTTGTTTTAACAACCTTTTTAAATTTTCATGATGCAATAGTTTTCTTATTAGGGTGAGATTCATTCCAATAGGGGTGGGCTGTATATCCTGAATCAACTTATAATTAAATTGTAGCAATTGATAAGTAGTAACAGGAGCCGTGTAGTTAAAATCACATCCTGTAAGACTAACAAAGTTGCAAATGCAAATATTTGAATGGTTTCTCATGTCCACCATTTGATCATCTACTTGTACAAAATCACATTGAGTTCTCAGACAAACACATCCCATACCCCTGTAAATTATGATGGTTCTTAGGGTCTCGTTGGGATGCACCTCAAAGTGACAAACATTTTGTTCAGTGTCAAGACAAATATCTTGCCCTTTGATGGTGTTTCCTTCACAAATAAATCCTTGCTGGTCTCGTACGATACAGGCCTCGACATCAATAGTTTGCCACTTATTCCTGTTTTTCATAGCCCATACCCTACGTCCTAGGGGATAAAGTACAGTTCCGTGGTAGTTTAATCCTAGCGCAGCAATCGGGTATATGTTATACACTAAAGCTTTATATATTGTTAGTACAAAAGCTGTAGCTGTGTTGTTAGTAGGGTCAAAGGTAAAATTAACCAAATGCCACCACGATTGGAATCTCCTTTCAGATTTTGTTGTGTTATTCCAAATCACCTTTCGGATTTCTTTTGGTAGGATTCTGTCTTCACCTTCCCTAATGATTGCAGCTGCTATTGTCTGTTACCATAATTGAGCTTGGATACAACTAAGTGCAGTAGAAACATTAGTCTGAGCCACGTCTAATGCATTTATAATCAATTCATTGTGCTTTTCATTAAGCTTTTCCCACTGTGGTAACGTATTTGCTGTAAGCCATTGGCTGGTTCCTAAAGTTAGGAGGGAAGATCTTAAAGGGTTCTGTATGTTGTTTAGATCACCGGTCACCGTTGCGAGTTTGTTCCTTATTATCTCAGTATCTATACTATTTAAAACTCCCAGTCCTGTTCCTACTGCACCAATCACATGTCTCCTTTTCTCATTCGGGAAGGAAGGGTCCTCTTATGTAACCATGACGTCCACCCTATGTGTAAGGGTCTTATAAATGATGAACAGGATGGTTCTGTATTAATAATTCCACTCGCTTAAGAGACCATATTGGATTAGACATTACCTGTTGCTGACTGACATATTTAATTACATATGGTCCTGTCGGATACACATATGGTCCTATTTGCTCAGGCTCTGTGGGACTTGATTTAGTAGCCTGAGTCGAGGTAGTGTAGGCAGGGGGAGTAGTGGTTTCCTCTGGTGTCTGCAACCGAAATCTAAAAGTTAGAGCTTGGGCCCCCTCTTGAGTTGCCCCCAGACATACTATGGTCACCGTTTGAGTTATATTGAAGGGATACCAACAAATGTCCTTTCTTTTACATATCGTGCTGCCTGTTCGATTGGCAGAATCCCAGACCGTTCTTGACAGTAATTTGGGTCTGGAGAGGAGGCGGGTTACTTACTTTAAGGAGTCTACAATCTATCTGAACCGCCTTTCCTTTCTCAATCGTCCAGGTATAGACCAATTCTATTCTTTCCCATTCAGTTGGTCGCAGTGTCATGTTATTATTACATATTGCCACAGTTGCCAAATTCAACCCGTTCCCGAGCTTCCCGTATACCCAAAATAAGTGTTTGTCCAAAGCCACTCCCAACAGTGGTTACAGTTCAGCAGAGTCATAAGAATCCATATCACCGCTTTTGAATGCGAAGCTTCAATGGTCCCATAGGTGTCGATTCCCATCGTGGCTTAGGGGCTTTCTTCACTCTGGTGTGATGTACCCACAAGGTCTGCTCTTTAATCTTGATCGCTGTATGGGTTGTCAGCAGCACCTGGAAGGGGCCTTCCCATTTCGGTTTCAGAGGTGAATCTGTAAAGGACTTCACATACACATAATCACCAGGCTTAACATTATGCACCAGCCCATCAAGACCTCGGGCTCTGGTTCCTAAGACAAGTTTCTCTATCTCCCGAAGTTGTTTTTGCAGGTTTACAATATAATCAGATAACATTTCATCTCCAATCTGAGTTGATATTCCCGCCTGTAAAATATAGGGCCTCCCGTACTATATTTCAAAAGGGCTCAACTCCTCTTTAGTTCTGGGCTTAGTTCTAATTCTCAGGAGTGCCAGAGATTGTGGCAATCCGGCCTCCTCCTGCCCAATTTTACAATCTGAAACTTAATTAAGTGGTTCATCTTTTTCACTTGACTATTTGCTTGTGGCCTATATGAGGTATGTAACTGCAAATCCCAAGAGTTTACTAACTTGCTGAACAGTTTTTTTCAATGAAATGTGATCCTCTATCTGAGGAGATTGTTGCAGGAATTCCAAATCTCGGTATTATTTCTTGTAATAGTGCTTTAGTTACTTCCCTAGCCTTATTAGTTCAGCAAGGGAATGCTTCTGGCCAGCCTGAAAAGGTGTCTGTTAGAACCAGCAGATATCGAAACCCCCCTTTTCTTGAAAGTTCTGAGAAATCAATTTGCCACTGCTGCCCTGGATAGTTTCCTTTCCCTATCTGTCCAAGTTGGACTTTAGGGCTTACCTTAGGATTATTTTGCAAACATATTTCACACTGCTGTGTCACTTGTTTAACAGTGGTGTAGAGGTTCTGGGCAACTATACGCTGACTCAAATGTTTATACAAGGCCTCAGCTCCCCAGTGGGATTTCCTGTGTTCTGCTATAACTATGGCCCACGATAACGCAAATGGGATTATTATTTTGCCCTGTGGGGTCTTTGCCCACTTACCTTTCTCTACTTCTCTCCCTACATCTTCAACTAATTTCTGATCTTCTTTGGAATACCTGGGTTCACAATCAATTTGTATTTTACCGTCTGGGACCAAAGACTGCACCTCTAATTCACCTTTCTCAGCTGCTCTTTTGGCTTCTCGGTCTGCCATAGCATTGCCCAATTCTTGAGCAGTACCTCCTTTCTGATTAGCCTTGCAATGCATGATAGCCACTTTTTCAGGTTGCTGTACTGCTTCCAGGAGCCTAAGAATTTCTTCAGCATGTTTTATATGTTTCCCTTGGGTGGATAGGAGTCCTCTTTCTTTCCATATGGCTCTATGGGCATGGACTACCCCAAAAGCATATTTGGAGTCTGTCCAGATATTAATCTTTTGTCTTTCGCTAGCTCCAACGCTCGGGTTAAAGTGATTATTTCTGCTTTTTGTGCTGAAGTATTTGGGGCAAGGGCTGTGGATTCTGTTACCTGATTCACGGTGGTTATTGCATACCCTGCTCTGCGGATGCCTTGTCGAACAAAGCTACTTCCATCTGTGTACCAGGAATCTTCAGCGTCTTCCAGTGGCTCCTCCTCTAGATCTGATCGGCTGGAATAGACCGCTTCAATCGTTTCCAGGCAGTCATGTGATACCGGTTCTCCCGTGGTTCCACTGAGGAAAGTTGCTGGATTGACAATGTTAGTAACAATTATTTCCACATCATCCTGTTCCACCAGAACAGCCTGATATTTAAGGAATCTCTGTGGTGAGAGACAGTGCCCCCCTTCTATCTCTAATACTGTAGATACAGTATGAGATGTCAGCACTGTAATCTTTTGGCCCAATGTAAATTTACATGCTTCTTGAATATTTAGCACCAATGCTGCTACCGCCCTTAAGCAGCTAGGCCAACCTTTACTTACTTCATCAAGTTGTTTGGAGAAATACGCCACTGCTCTTCTATATGGTCCCAAGTTTTGGGCTAGGATTCCCAGAGCTATTCCCTGTTTCTCATGGGAGAACAACCAGAACATCTTAGTAATATTTGGTAACCCCAAGGCAGGGGCTTCCATTAATCTCCTTTTCAGCTGCTGAAATGCTCTTTCTGCTTCCCCATTCCAGGTGAGGTCTTTTGGATTAGATTTCAACAGTTTATAGAGTGGTCTTACCGAGAGTCCGTAGTTATAGATCCATAGACGACACCATCCCGTCATCCCTAAAAACGTACGGAGTTCTTTAGTTGTCTGTGGTCGAGTTTGGCAGATGGCCTCCTTTCTCGCTGTTCCTAGGGTCCTTTGGCCAGCAGTTATCTCGTATCCGAGGTAAGTTACCTGCTGCTGAGCTATTTGGGCTTTCTGTGGAGAGACTCGATAGCCATTAAGTCCAAGGAAATTCAGCAGACTGACTGTCCATAGTATACATAGTTCTTTTGTTTTAGTGGCTATCAATAGATCATCTACATATTGTAACATTATTCCATCTCCATGTGGTCGCTCCCATTGTTCCAAGTCTTTGGCTAGTTGGCTCCCAAAAAGAGTGGGGCTGTTTTTAAATCCCTGTGGTAACACAGTCCACGTTAATTGTGTCTTTCTCCCAGAGTCCGGGTTTTCCCACTCGAATGCAAACAGCAACTGGCTCTCTGGACTCAAAGGTAGGCAAAAGAAGGCGTCTTTTAGGTCCAATACGGTAAACCAGGCCAATTCAAGTGTCAATTTAGTTAATAATGTATATGGGTTTGCCACGACAGGATGCAGATCCTCAACAATTTTATTAATAGCTCTGAGGTCCTGTACTATTCGATAATTACCATCTGGCTTTTTGACAGGTAAAATGGGAGTGTTATATTCCGATTCACACTCTGTTAGTAGCCCATATTTGATAAACTGGTTGATTATTGGTCGGATTCCTTCCCTGTCTTCAGTTCTGAGGGGATATTGCTTAATTCTTACAGGCCGCGCCCCTGATTTGAGCCTGACCATTATTGGGGAGGCATTTTTTGCTTTTCCTGGTATTTCTGAGGCCCATACCCCTGGATATACTTGGTTCTGGATTTCCTCAGATATTTCTGAGCTAACAGGAGTATCTATGAGGGCCACACTCAGAAGTTCAATTAGCTGGTCATCCCCCACACGAAGCTCTATTTTTCCTTTCTCAAATTTTATTTCAGCTTTTAGTTGTTCCAGTAAGTCTTGCCCCAATAGAGGTTTTGGTGAGTTAGGCATATATAAGAATTTGTGTATTCCCAATTGTTTTCCCAATCTAAATTTAAGAGGCTTTGAAAAGTATGCCTTTTCACTTTGGCAAGTAGCTCCTTTACCGTTACAAAACCATCATCCGTAGGTGTTAAAGCTTGGTTAATAGGTTTCATCTTGAGAAAAAAAAATAAAATCAAGGACAGGGTCTGCCCTTTCTCTGTGCTTCCGAGCAGCTGTGCTGCTGCCTCCGAGAAGCACCTTTGAGGCGGGAGGGGCCCCCTTGGGCACACGCCACGCAGCACCGAGCTCGGGCCTCGTCACAGCGGTTTTACTGGGCTCCAGCTCCCTCCCCAGCCGGGGGAGGCTGCGGGACCGTTTCCCTGCTTCCACCCCATCTGGGAAACGCCGTACCGGCTCCCCCTCAAAAACAACATCAGTTGCAACAAGGTATTATAATTCAAGGTTCCCTTAAAGGGCCATTTCTCCTCATCATTTTTATTAAAGTCTTTCTGCTCACGCTTCCTCCTGGCAGCTCTCCTATCTCCTTCCTGTGAGCTAAAATACAGCCTAGAAGGCTCCTTTTCAATATTCCGCCACTTCGTTTACCTCCCATAATGAACACCCTGCCCGCAGGGGCTTATTCCTCAGCCTAAGAATACAAGCGGATTGAATTGACAACAATAATACCTTGTCCAAGGCAAAAGATGCAAGGACATACTCGCCCCACAGCGAATGCACCTAAATTCAAGACAATTGTCGAAAAGGAAATAATGTACTTATGACACTCCAAACACAGCACAAACAAACAAGCAACACCAATGGCAAATCAGACAGGCACTCGTCCGTGCTCCACGCCAAGTAAACCCGTCACTATTCTGTTCTACATTCCCCCCCACATACCAGCGGCATTCTTACTGATTCCTTACACCTTTTATATCCCCACAAAGCACCTGCTTAAGCTGGCCTGAGCGCTCAATCTTATTCCATTTAGACTGGTTTCCTTGACTCTCACTACACCAAAAATCGTCCCCAAACCATACCCAAACATTCTGTTTACAACCAAAACACTCAAAAACATATATTGGGTTGCATGAAAAATCCTGATATCCGTGTATAGGACAATAAGGGTTAACAATCGGTTCGACTAAGACAGCCCCAAAGTCTGTCATACGCTTTGTCCACTCCGGCCACTCTCCTCATGGAGAACACGGAACCGCGGATCAGGACTCCGCACTCGCCCTGCAGTCCAACTTCATCACTTACTCAAACACTCACCCAACTTACAACAACTTACAACAACATTAATTGTATAATAAAGCACTTTTCACACAATACACAGTACCGGGCACAAAACCTTCTTAAGTATACAGATTGTAATGACTATCATAAAATCCCAATTATAGCCACAATAATATAAATTACAATTCCCAGGGGCTGTAATAGTTGGTACAAACGATAGCTATCCCGTACTCACGCAATTTCAGCGAAGAGCACCCATCGCGTACTTCCCTTAATCAGCGATTCCCGCATTCCCCACTGCTGGATTCGAATCCTGACCACCCAGGGGCGAGCGCCAATGCTCTTTACCTCGCGTAGGATGTCTCCTCACGACTTACAGGTTCCCCCCCTTAAATTAACATACCTGGTCCGCTGATGGTCCTTGTCTGTCTCTGCAGTGATCGGGTGAGCGAGGGAGGTCCTCCGAGAAATCTCAGGGCATGCCAAGGACATCCCACTCTCAGCCGGTCCTGCAGCCGGACAGAGAGGGTCCCATCTGGGGTGCCAAACTGACACGCAGAAACAAACTTTACAACTCACAAAGAGTTATAAAGCAGGCGTGTTTATTACGGCGCCGGGTGCAAGGGGATTTCTCCTCAAAGCTTGCACACCATTTCGGCAAGCAGTCGGATATTTATTACACCAAAGCATACATAGTCATAGGGTTTCATAATACGTATGTATAAGTTGGGGGCGGAGTTGATTCAGAAACTGCGCAGGCTCAGATCTGTCTCTGGTGGTCTTTTACTTCTTCAGGGGTCTTATCTTCCTCTTCCTCTTCTGTCCTCTAGATGAACTTCAGTCTTTTAAGCGTGCTGTCTTCTTACTTGTTGATTTCAGCAGTTTTAACAAGTCCTAGTCGGTTCTGTGGTCAGACTAGCCTTGCAGTTCCTGTTATCACTCCCTTTGTTCAGCAAGTAGCTTTTGACAAATACCAGTCCCTGATAAACTTAACCCTTAACAGACGTTACAGGCGCCAGCCTTGGTAAGTGAGTTTTAGAAAGAATAAACAAGAAACAATATCTAAGTGGTTAAACAAGAAACAATATCCAAATGGTTAAAAGCAGACAGTTATGTCTCTGTATCCCCAGAACTGGCCTACAGTGGGGAGCCGACGAGAGATGGCTCAGGGACACACCACGGCCGGCAGCAGTGTTTGCTGCATCCAAGCGTCCTCCTCCCATCCCCACAGAGCTGCTTGGCGCTGCTGGTATCTCCTATTTCCCCCAACTGGCTGCTTGCTCGGACCAGACGTTTTGGTTCAGCTGCATCTCCTGAAAGAAAGCAGAGGAGCAAGAAGCCAGAGGCAATGGGAGAGAAGCCCCCAGGGCGCAGAGTCCTTGGAGATAAAGGCCTTTGGGGAAGGTTTCTCACATCAGGACAGGCCAGGAAAACAGAGGAAACTATGCAGTGGGAAGACTCCAGCAGGCAACTTCTTGAAGGGGCTGAGCTCTGCCTGCTGGCCAGTTTTACTAGCTCTCCTGACAGCAGTAACAACAGCTCCCAAAGACAGGCTATTTACAGAGCATAGTCTCCTCTGAACAGATACAAGCATAACCTTGACACCTCACCTCCCCCAAGCAGCCCCCTCCTGCCCCGCTCCTGCGAGAGGAGCAAGCTCTGGTCTGGGTGCAGGGCTGGAGGGAAGCCTCTGACACCGGCCAGGAGGTGAGGACCAGCTCCCACAGGGGCACACTGCCCCCACGGGCCCCAGCCCAGCACAGCCCCAATCCTGCGGCTGTGGTCCCCCAGGGCATGGCCAGGCTGCACTGTCTCCTTGTGCCACCCCACCTTGCTGGCAGCTGAGATGTCTCCAGGCACGCCCTGTGCATGGAGGGCTGTAGGGGCCCAGGCTCTTGGGGTGCTGGGACCCAGAGATTGGGCTGTGGGGTGTTCCCTGCTCTGGGAGCAGAACAGGCACCCTGGGGGACTCGCTTGGATGTGGCTGTCCCTATTGCTGCTCTTAAGAGGTCAGGCAGAGGCCAGGACCAACCCCATCTGAATTGCAGCATCCTGCCCAATTGCGACAGGTTTCCCTGCCTTTCCAGATTCCCCTGGCCCCGCCACGCCAAGCCCCTAGGAGCAGAGATGGGTAAGGGCTTTCCAGCAAGGAAGGAGGGGTGAGAAGGCCAGTTTGCTCATCCTAGGGCTGAAGGTGCTGGGACACATGGGGCTGCTCTGCCCGTTGCACCCCAAGGCAAAGGGTGAGGGGCAGAGCACAGCTGGAGCCAGAGGAGCACAGCTGGAGCTGGGGCTGCCTGACTCATCAGGGGATGGAGGGAGGGAAGGCTGTGGGGAGTGATGTCCATGACTTTTTCTGGGAATGCTGTCTCAGACCCCAGCGAGAACTAGGGTCATGCCTCCCCACCCTTCTCTTCCCCTGCCTTGTTAGGTCTCCTGGTTGCCACCGTCACCCGTGCCAGGAAAGGCACTCTAGAAAATCTCCTAGATTGCTGGAGCCCTGCTCGATTGTCCTTCCAGCACGTACCAGGGTGCTTCAGGTCCCCCATGAGGACTAGGGCCTGTGAACGTGAGGCTCCTTCCACTTGTTTGAAGAAGGCCTCCTCTACATCTTCCTCCTCAACAGGAGGTCTCTAGCAGGTAACTGCCAACACGGCACCCACGTTGCTCTGCCTGCTGATGCGGACCCATAAGCTGGCTCCTGTCCCACCCCAAGCAGAAGGCAAGTCCACCTCCTCGCCTTCCCAGACAGTCCTTCCTGAAGAGCCAGTGTCCCTCCACCACAGCCCTCCCGCTGTGCCATCTACCCACCACACCTCTGTGGTCCCAGTGTGGCCACAGCCCTGTAATCACACACAGACTTCTGGCCCTGCTGATGCTTCTCCACGCTGTGTGCATGAGCGTGCGGGCACTTCAGGGAGGCACCAGCTGTGCTGGTTTCCAGGGAAGAGCGTTAGAGCCTCCTCTGTTGTGCTGCCTGTGTGTTGGGATGTGCAGGAGCGGGGCTGCACATGTTCACGCTGTGCTGTGTGTGGGGACTTTATTCCCTCCTGCCCCTACCAGCAGTTCTGGGATCACTCATAGGGTGTGTGTAATCCCTTTCGATGGATCCATCACCAGGCACAGATCAGTCAGTCCAGCTGGCAACAGCCCCAGAGCTCTTCATTTTGTAAAGGGGCCTCCCAGCCCCTCTGCTAACAGCCACTGCTACAGCTGCCGCTCCCAGCAACTTCCCCTCTGCTGCGGTTACCAGCATCTAGTGCTAGGGAGGAAGAAAGAGAAGTGTATGATCGTATGGACAGGGAGAAGGCAGAGAAATCCTACAGGCTTAGCTCAGGCCACCTGTGACGGGATCTGCTTGCGATGAAGCCTCAAGGTGTGTGTGAAGTGGGAGAGGAGCCTTGTGCCCAAGCCCATGAGAAGGTCCCAGGTGCAGCTGATCAGCCTGGGGCTGAGTCAGGTGGGGCCAACACCTTGGGTGTCCCATACAGGTGTCCCCCCTCAGGGCAAGGTGTCTTGGGGCAGGACTCTGCAAGGGAAGGACATGCTCTCTGGTTTGGAAAGGGTTTGGAGAGCCAGCCATCAGAGGGATCCCCCCGTCTTCAGCCAGGGCTTTTACGTCCCACATGGAAAGCCAATTCTGGGTGCCCAGGCAGTCCCCTTGGGTGTCAGGGAGGCCCAGCCCAAAGCCAGCCTCCAGAACCTGCTTCTGTCTCGCAAGGGGTGTCAGAGAAATGCCCTCTTTCCCCCAGGGCTGCTCTCAGTGGAGGGATGGGCCTTGCAGCCAGGGGAAGCACCATCCCTTTTTGGAGACGGTTACCAGGGGAGCTGCCTCTGCTGCTCTTGATGCTGCCTGTTGTTCTCAGTGATGTGCTTGAAGATGTTCCTCCATGCTTGACGTGGCTCCAGCCTTCTGAGGACCCGGACTGCTCATGGGGAAAGGTGGCTGCAACAACAGGGAAACATCATCCTTCAGCCTCTGCCGGAGACCCCTTCTGCCTCTCCCCTCGCCCGGCCCCTGCACCCACCCAGTCCCCTGTGTACCCACCCTTTCACCCTGTGGTGAGTTCTGGGCCTTGGCCGTGGCGGTAACCCAGGTCATGCCCGTGTTAGGAGACATCAGAGGGTGCCCTATGCAACCCCAGGACACAGGCACAGGGGTCCTGGACATCTCTGTGGGGTCACAATTGCCCCAAGCTGCCCCCAGAGCTGGCGCACACTTACTCAGGCTGGAGTCTCTCCAGCTGGGCTGCTGCTGCCATCTCCTCCGCTGGGAGAAGGTTTTCAGCCTTTCTCCACCTCTTGCTGACCTCCCTTCTCCTGGGCTGGGCTGGAGGGTGGGGAGTCCAAGTGCCTCCAGTGCCGAGTGCCTGACAAGGAGGAGATGCTCTGAGCAAACCAGAGGGCAAACACAGGTGCCGATTCCCAGACGACCTCTTGAAAGGAGCCTGCAGCTGGACCTGGGAGCCGGGACACTCAGCACCGCATGCCCAACATCACGGCTGACGGCTCCTTTTGCCTCTTGGATCCTGCTCCCAATCTCTCCCAGGGAAAAACCCCTGCCCTGCAACTGGGTGTCAGTCCTGCTACCACCCCCTGCAGACCTGCCACCCTGGCTGCCCTGACAGAGAGGGTCGCTGCTGCTCTCAGCAGTATCAATTGCTGCCCGTACCTGGGGCAGCTGTCGGTCCTCCCCTGCAGACCAGGCTTCCTACGCCACCCATTCTGCCTTTGCTTGCCCTCGCTGCTCTTGCCACCGGGTCTTCGCTTGCTCCCACTCTGCGGACAGCTGCCAGACCTCCACGAGGGGATGGAAATGCAGCAGCAAGCAGGATTAGTCTCAGCTCCTGGAGGGGCTTCCTTTGGGTCTGACCCACTTTGCTGCCCCTTGCCTCAGCCGGTCGGTCAGCTTTGCCCCTAACAGATCAGGGGCCGTGGAGTCACGCCAGGCTCTTCAACTCATGGCAAACACAGCTGAGTGACCAAAGACCTCCACTGTCAACGACCTAGGAAGGACTTGCACGTTTTTTCCAGAGCCCCTGGCCAGAATAAAGTGTTTCATGACAACCCAGGGGGCAATAACAGGCGGGAACGGTGTGCAGCACCTTCCTTTTCAGGAAGAAGGTCTGAAGGAGGTGACAGACAGGTTCCAATGAACGCAAGCCACGGGATCCTTTCAGGGTGGCTCTCTGCACAAAGAGGCTTTTGCTGAGTCTCAAACAGCACGGTAGTCACAGCAAGGCACGTACCCGCAGCGCTCTCTTGCAGCCTTCAGACGATGGGAATGCAGCGCTGGGCCTGCCTGGACGAGCTGGCTCCTGCCTGCCTGCCTCCTTCGTCCTGAGGGATCTGCCTGCACATGGGGGGAGCACGCTGCAAAAGAAACAACAGGAGGAGTCAGCATGAGCGCGGGGCAGTTTTGTCTCCCATTTTCACCCGGTATCAAAGCTCCCCAGGCTGGCAGAAGAAGTGGGGCAGGTGGGGCCGTTTCCCATGGCAAGCTGGAGCCTTTCCTGAGCCTCGTCAGACGGATGGGAAAGGACTGCACCTCAGGTCTGGTGTAAGGGCATGCCAAGCGATGGAGGGTGCACCAACATCCTCCACCTTCCCCACTAAGGGGCCCACGATGGGGCAAACAAGCTCATAAAAAATGTGGGGCATGCGTCGGGGACCTTCCTGAGTCCCTACAGCCAGAGTGTCCAAAGGAGATGTCTTGCCTACATGGGCGCAAAGGTCCCTTTCCCCCTTCCCACAAGGGTCTCGCCTGGCAGAAGGCTTCTTCCCTGTGTCTTGCTGCCTGGTGCCCGGCCCCCGGTTTGGCAGCACAGCGAGGGAAAACTTCACCCACCTCTGCAGCAGCTTCTCAGGATGCCCCTCTGCACCTGGGAAAGGAGGAAGCTCTTCAGAGCAGCCCTGTGGGGCGTGTGTTTTAACCAGGCTGTGGTCACCCAGCGTGGGGCCGGGCCCCACTGGGAGAGCAGGGCCCCACCTGGACAGCAGGGCCCTGTTCCCGTACCTCTTTTTGATTGCTTCAGCCTGTTTCCCAGCAGGTTCCCTGCTGACCCAGGGACACCTGGAGGGAGCCCAGAGGGCAAAGAGAAAGTGACACCGTGCGCTGGTCCTTTGCTGCTGAGCTGGGCCAGACTCCTGGGACAGAGGGAGCTCCTGGCAAGTGGGCAGCGCTGCACAGAGACACCTCTGCCCACGAGCAGCCCCTCTGCAAAGCACAGCAGGGCTCAGGGCACTGCCTGCAGGCACAGAGGGGAGAGGAGCAAGGCAGAGAGAGGTTAAAGGCAATGCAGAGGACAAGGATACCGAGAGCTGACTGGGGGAAAAAAGTTGCAGCTACAGAACTAGCTGAAACTGGCAGATGCAAGCAGAATGAAGAAGAAAGTGACCAAGGAAACAATTCCAGGAGAAAGAGGTAACTTCAGAAGGCGGCCAGCCCAGCGACCAAGCAAACCAGTAAGAAATCAAGAGACCACTGACCAGAATTAAGTGATTGGACTTGGGGTGGTACGTTGGGGTACTTGGGGTGATGGGTGGTACGTTCCAGGAAATCTGCCCATAAGGGTATAATGGGGGTGCGTGATCTGCAGTAGGGGTCCCTCCTTGGAGCCACCCACCTCGAGCTGCTCTGCATGTCAGATAAATAAACCACTTACTAACTCAGGGGATTGGCGACTCGTCTTCTGCGAGCAGAAACCTAGGGCCGAGCCCTGTTGAGGTGGCACCCGCATAATTCCTACCATGGTCTAGGGGCTGGCTGCACAATTCCCAAAACAACAAGCCAAGGGCCTGCTCCTGCCCTATCACCTACTCAGGCACATGTGACATCACAAGAAGCTGCCGAAGCCAGCTGCATGCTCCTGCCCTAAGACCTACAGAGCCACCATTGACATCACAAGCACCTGCACCAGCCAGGAGTCTATTTATACCCAGACAGCTACTTAGCCATCAGTGACAACACAAGCAGCTCTACAAGACACATCCTGCTCCTGCCCTATCAACTACTCATGCACCTATGACATCACAAGCACCTACACAAGCCAGGTGCATACTCCTGCCCCATCACCTGCTTGGGTGCCACCTATGACATCGCAAGTAGCAGCACGTGCCGGGGTCGTGCTCCACGCCTATTGGCTACTCAGTCAACAGTGGCCCTCCAGGAACCTGAAGAAGTCAGGGGCATGCTTCTGTCCTACCACCTCATCCGCTATCACTTACATCACAAGCAGCTGCAGAAGCCAGGGGCATACTCCTGCCCTATTACCTACTCAGGCACATATGACATCATAAGCACCTGCACAAGCCAAGAAACAAGAAAGATCAGCCACAGACATGCAGAGAACTGGACAGCCACACACTTGGTGCCTACACAGTAGCAGTATCAAGGCCCTGCCGAGACACAAAACATTAAATTAATGTGCCGTTTTTCTACACAGGAAGCAACTAAGGATCAACTCAATACAACCATCTGTGGTTACGTATTTTCACAAGAGGCACACGCTGCTTCAGCTTCTACCTTTCAGTCTCTTACCCATGAGAAAATGGAAGCATGTTCTATGGCAAGAGGAAACCCTTAATTGGAAAGTCAGTTCACGGCCTAATTTGCCTCTCTATGCACATATCTAGTGAATAACCCAGGAAACGTTTCAGAAGGCTCATTCACACTGCTCCTGTGCCTGCAGCACCCCTGGGCCTGGGCCTGGGCCCGGGCCCCACCTGCATCTCACCAGTTTCTCCTCAGGCCACTCAGCCTCTGCCCCCTCCAGCCCCGCCCCAGGCCAGCTGTGACTGACAGGCCACCTCCTGCTGCGCTGATTGGCTCAGCTGTGGCCAATGGCACTACTGTTGCTGGGCTGGCTGGAGCCAGCTGGCACCAGCTGGGCGGGCAGGGGCAGCGCAGGCCTCTCCTCCCAGAGCTGCCCTGCCCCCGCTGCCCTCCCACACTGCCACAGACCCTGGGGTGGATCCTGGTCATGGGGGGGTGATTTTGGGCAGCCATGGCCATGGGCAGGAGGAGCTGCCTGTGATTATCCTGTAGCTTTTTTGGGCTTTAATTCAGGCATCTTCAGAGGAATAAAGTCAAACGCCAGCAGCTTCTGTCCAGGCCCTCTCCTGGAGCAGACAGGCTGTCCAGGAAAGGGCCCTGTCAGGGCACAGGCCTCATCCTGCTGCGCTCGCCCAACCCACTCCGCCAGTCGCGGCAACTCACCCCCTGACCGCAGCTCGTTCCTCAGCCAGCCGGGATACTGGACCTGCGGAGAGATGGCCTTCAAGAAGGGCCATTGCCCCTGGAGCTGTTCTCTCAGCAGCTCAAGGTGTGTGCACAGCTCTGCCATCCCTCTGTCCACTCATGGGGTCTGGGCCTGCTCAGGGAGAGAGGGAAGGGAAGGGGGTTGAGGGGAAGGGACATGACAGGAGGGGAGGAGAGGGGGCAGGAGAGGAGCTGCCGTGGGTTTGCTCTGGAACAGCAAGTCTTTCCCAAAATGTGGGTCTGTCTGTGCTGCCAGCCACAGCCCTGGGCAGGAGGAGCTGTGTGGTGGGAGCTGCTGGTGTCGGCCAGGCCGGCACCTGGCAGGAGGGAGGGCTCTGCCCTCGGTCACACCGCCCATGCTGAGCCCAGCCCCCAGGGCCTTCCTCAGGCCTCGCCTTCCCCCGGGGCTGAGGAGAAGAGACACCCTGTCCTGGCATGGCCCAGGGCATCCTCCTGTGGCCAGAAAAAAGGACGGAGTCCCGTCACTCTCCCTACACAGGCTGACCGCTGTCCTTCGTGTCTGTCCCCGGGGCTCCCCAGCACTGGCAGGCCCCGCAGGGCTTCAGGGCCAAGCAAACGCTGGGGTGCCAGGGGCTCCTGGGGCCCCGGGGCAGCTTTGGGCATCTCCGAAGCTGAGGCACGGCTGCCCCTTTCCTTCTGCAGATGCAGTTATTTGCTGCCCCTTCATGGTCAGAACTGTTTCTCCTCGTGGCACGTGGCTTGGACAGATGATACTTCCCTGTTAGTCGGGGAGAACTTCAGGGAAACGAAGACGTCATAACATGCACACAGGTCGGGGGACAGTGAAAAGGAGCCATGTCAAGGTTGTCCTGCTCTTTCACATCTGAACTCAGATAATTGGGTGCCTCCCAGCACCTGTCAGCTTTTTTTCCTCCAAGCTTCACAGCGTTTTGCCAGTGAAAGCGAGTTGGGCTGAGCTGGTCTTCGGGATAACTCAACTCCTTTCTTTTTTAATTGTGTGCCTACGCTTCTCTTTTTTCCCACCTTTTCTTTCTTCTCCACTCCCCCAAAGTTCCATGCTCTATTAAAGGTAATTTTTATTTGACTTCCTGCACAGATCGGAGAGTAGATACAGGATATAAGTATAGGCTGGTCTATACCTTCAGAGCCACAGGCTATAGACTACATAGGTATGGGCTACGGGTAGAGTTACTGTTTGATAATTATCATCTCTTTTCCGTATTCTAAAATAGGCAAGCAATGGGGCAGCAGTGTAATCCTCCTACTGAGAAGTTGGGCTCAGTCTAGAATGATAGGAAGCCCACCCTAACTGATACAGTAGGAAGCGAGACAGAAAAGGAGAATGGTCAAGAGAGCCATTGAAGTAGCAGCTGAAAGCTGGTAACTCCTGCCTACAAGGTGGGAAAGTGTGGGCTGGAGAGGCAGAGGGCTCTGCTGCTAACGCTGGCAACGGGTAAGCAGCAGGTCCTCTTCAGAGGAGGTGACAGGCATCTGAGTCTTTCAAAAGGTCCTTCGCAATTGCTGTGAACTGGGGCCCTGCGACAGTGATGGCAAAGCCATCAGACTGCAACTCGGTTCGGTGTGTTTCGTTTTCGGTACCCATTTCATTGAGCTAGAATTATTTCTTTGCAATTAGGTGACGGGGATCTTCTTGCACTGATCTTCTCTTTCTGGAGCGCGTCCTGACATCCATTGTCATCCAGAGCTTTCCCCTCTGTTCCAAAGAGGAGCAATGGTCATGATGTGGAATGACTCCTGTAAGTAATGACTTCAGCACTAAGCTTGGATTTTCTGCATCGCTGAAGACAAACGGACATAGCAGGTGCTCCATCCCTGACTTTTAATGTGCTTAAAATCTAGAGGGAATAGGCAGGTGTTTCCTCCTCATCATCCCCTTCCTCCTCTTCCTCCTGCGTCTTGTTGCCTCCTGTTGCCTCCTCCTCCTTCTCCTGTTGCTTCCTGTTGCTTTCTGTTGCCTCCTGTTGCCTCTTCCTCTTCCTCCTTGTTGCCTCCTTCTCTTCTCTTCCTCCTCCTCCTGTTGCCTCCTGTTGCCTCCTGCTGCCTCCTCCTCTTCCTTCTCCTCCTGTTGCCTCCTGTTGCCTCCTCCTCCTCTTGCTTCTCCTTGCCTCCTGTTGCTTCATGTTGCCTCCTCCTCCTCCCGTTTAAACCTGTTGCCTCCTTCTCCTGTTCCTGTTGCCTCCTGTTGCCATATGCTGCCTCCTCCTCCTCCTGTTGCCTCCTTCTCCTGATTCCTCCTGTTGTCTTCCCCTTCTTTAGTTGCTTCATATTTCTTCCTGTTGTGTTCTACTACTCCTCATGTTGCCTCCAGTTGATTCCTGTTTCTTCTTCCTCCTCCTCTTCCTCCTGTTGCTTCCTTTTGCCTCTTGTTGGCTATTCGTTCTCCTCGTCCTTTTACCACCTGTTGCGTCTTCTGGCCTCTTTCTCCTCCTCCTGTTGCCTTCTTTTCCCTCCTGTTCCCTTCCCCGCTTCTTGCCTTCTGTTCCCTTCCCTTCTTTCTCCTCCTCCTCCTTCTGTAGCTTCATATTTTTGCATGTTGCCTCCTCCTCCTCCTGTTGCCTCCTGTTGCCTGCTGCATACTCCTCCTCTTCTTGTGCTTCCTCTTGCCTCCTCATCCTCTTCCTCCTTCTCCACATGTTGCCTCCTTTTACCTCTTCCTCCTCATCGTCCTGATGCTCCTGAGTGGAAGGGAGAGACGAGTGCCATGGAGCAATCCTGTGTTTGAACTGCATTCACTGCCATTCAGATCTGAAGGAGCATACTGAAGTATTTCAAGGGAGCTTCTCTGTTCTGTTGGCTTACAGACGTGCCTGGAGGTGACGGATATCCAGCCTCGTGGCTGGATTCCATGGCTGTCACGCTGGGAGATCGCCTGGGTAGTCATGGCTTTTTACTTCCTTTGAGAGCTGCCAGCTCAAAGCCCAAATGCGAGCGAGGCATCTCTTGCAGCTGGCACAATATACACCTGCATCGTGTGCGCCATATCATTACGTGATCCCCTCATATGTTGTGCTATTCAGTTATGACAGTGTATATCACAAGGTACGATGGAAACTTCTTGTCTGTGTTTGGTTGCAGCTGTGGATACAGGGAGGGCTTTTCCGACTTCTCGGCTGGATCCTACGCTGGAGCTCACCTGGCAGCCCAGGGGTGAGTAGGCAGTCTTGACTGACTTCGTAGACTAGGCACTCGTTTTCAGTATTTTATTTGTCAGAAATTTAACTTTATACTTTCCGTTAAGGTCCTCAAAGAGCAAAGGATAAAGCTGAAATAGGAAACTCTTCTGAGCGGTCATCAGAATTGCTAAAGGAACTCCTGAAGGAGTGGGTATATACCACTCTTACCAGAAGACTTGGGAAGCTGAGGTTTTAGAGGCATGCATGGACAAGCAGTAGCCTACACAGCAGGAAGGGATCGATCGGAGCCTCACTGCGGTGACGCTCAATTTCACGCCTTGCACGTGCTGGCAAGCTGCAGAGATTTTCCAGAGCCTCTGCTGCCCATTATGGTTCCAGCTGAGTCCCAGGGACAGCTGCTGCCCCAGTTATAGCGTTACTGGTCAGAGCCGTTCTGGGCAGACGTTGGTACCCAGCTGGCAGGAACTGGCGGTGCTCACTCCTTGAATGCATGAGGGACTTGCCAAGGAGTTCATTCCTGATAAGCCGTGAGAGGGCAAGCACCCTGGCCGTTGCCAGCGGGGAGAGTGCCACTGGGAGGTGGAGAGGATGCGCAGACAGCTTGGGGTCGCTGGGAGCGGCCGACCTTGCCTGGGCTGCAGGCATCCCCCATTCAGGATCAGAGCGCCCCAGCTTCACAGCCTGGTCCAGCCCCGTTGTTCTCCTCGATGTCTGAGGACTCTCGGTGACAGCTCGGGGTCAGGGACGGGTGAAAGCTGGACACCCAGCTTGAGGCTGGACACCCAACTTGAAGGCAGCTAAAATGAAGGGCTGTGCATTCAGTCTCGGGTGGTTTAGCTGTCTGTTTCTAGTTGTGTTTTCAAACACTTGGTTGAGGGTTTCCTCTTGTTTTGGGGGACTGTGGGCTCTTCACTGCCACTTGTGAAAGTTCCCAGAATATGGTTGCAAGAGCTGGGGGTTGCAAGAGCTGGGTCCCCCATGTGTGTCTGTTACCCTGACCACGTGATGGAGTTGGCATGATGGGAAGTGCTTCTCAGGAGGGCTCTTTCCCCAGCTGAACCGGCTACAGGGTCTTCCTGTCCTCTCTGAAGGAAGTAATTTACCATCATCTTGCAGTTTGCCAAAAATGTACTAAGTGAAATGTGAACAAGAAGGTGCCATGCAATCTCCTAGTCTCTCAGCAGGTCAGGATTTCCTGCCTACTGGTAAACTGGAAAGGGTCTAGCGCTTACACTTTTCTCCATGAATGACACGTTGTTCGGACTAGTGACTAGGTGCATCCCCAAATGCCCAGGCTTTGTTTCTCTAGTGTATTTGGAGAAGTATTGCCTCCTGAAGGTACCGTGTTCCTGATGAGGAACGGCCACTTCTAATTAAGCTGACCCACCTTCTTTCTAAAGAGACGGACGGTGAGACTGTGGAGAAGGAGGCACTCCAGGAAGGAGGGGGTCTCGCGGTGCCAGTCTCCAATGAAAAAACAGGGGCAATTCAATCAACAGGCGTGCCAGGTAATTGCTATCCTTCGTTCATCCAGTGAAATAAGTCAGTGCGTGTCTGCAGGCTCTTCCCCTGCTGCCCACTACTGCATATGGTGTCAACAGCCAAACTATTAGTGCAGAGCAAGCGTTCTAAAAGAAGCCAAGAACGGCTCTCTGAGGAGGACTGTCATCTCTGGGGTGGTGAGGCTATTGCCATCAGGAAACACGGAACGGGCGTTGGACAGGGCTGCTTCCGGACATGCCAGCTGCCCCAGAGCACCGGAGATCTGGCCTCAACGCCCAGAGAGGTCCATGAGGTGGGGGGCCTCGGTTGCACAGGGCCCCGCCAGGTGGGCAGGATGGGGCAGTCTCAGTCTCCCACCCCTCTGGGAGCCCCGCCCTCTTGAGGTGACATGTGGGGGCGGGGCACGCTGGGGGCGGTGCTTGGGGGAGGGGCAGTGCCCCAGCGGCATGACTGCAGTGGGGAGGCCGGGCTGTGAGGTCACAGAGCCCCGCTGGGCCGCGCTGTGATGTGCACTGCCGGGCCGCGGGCACCGCTTCAGCAGTGCCAGCAGCGCCAGCAGCGGCAGTGGCAGCAGCAGCAGCGGCAGTAGCAGCAGCGGCAGCAACATGATGCAGGGGCGGGGGACCATGGCCCCCCCCCACCTCCTTATCCTCCTCCTGGTGGCCCTGCGAGCCTGGGACGTCGGGGCTGCTCCGTGGCGAGCGCGGGGATTAGGTAGGCGGGCAGGCGAGGGCCAGCACCCAGCCCTGGCAGCATGGTGCACCACTCTCCACTCCTCGGGGTGACAGCGGGGCTGGGCTCGTGGTGGGGCAGGGCCAGGAGAGCAGCGGGGCTGGAATGGGCCAGGTGAGCCGTGTCCAGCTCCGCAGGCAAGTGGGAAACAGATGCCCCGCAGGGAGGCGCAGGGGGCTGCAGCCTCTGCGGGGGCATTTTCCAGGTGAACGGTGGGGCCAGGAGCGGCACCGCGGGGTGAGAATCCGTCCCTACAGACGGCCCTGTGTCGCCCTGACCCAAGGAAGCCTTTCACAGGCACAGCCATGCCCAGGGCCTGACTCTGCCGCTCCTAGGCTGGGTCCTGGCTTTCAGCCTCGGGGACATCTGTCCTCGGGAGATGTCTTCTCAGGACAACGGGAGCATTCCTGCTGTAGCCCTGCAGTGCTCTCCTTGGGCAAACCCAGGTCCCCATGGGACACACAGCCCCGGCCTGCAGCCCGGGGAACAGATGGGGCAGCACTGGTGCAGACTCTCACTGGCCAGCGGGCTCTTCTCCACGAGACATGTGAATGATAATTTTTTTCCTCTGGTGCTTTTGTGTGGGCTTCCTTTGTGCACTGTAGAGACCTCCCAGTAAGAAATCCCCGAGGGGACGTACGTTTGTCCAGCCGGTCCTTGAGGGGTGTTGCACATGGCCTGGAAACAGTGTGTTGAGAGCTTCCGGGTGCCAGCCAACAGGTCACCCAGGCCCCTCTGCAGCTTTGGAAATCTCCACCCACGTCTGGGTCCCCCGTCATTACCTGACCCCCCTCCAGTCACTGCAGGTCACTGAGAAAGAAGTAGATCACAACATCTAACGGAAACATGCTTGGTTACAGCTCTGCCAGTAGGTGATGGCCACCCGACTCCTCAGCCAGATCTCGTCTGGGAGCCTCAGGGTGATCCCACAGGTATGTCGCTTGAACGAATGAGCATGTAGGCTTTAATATTCTCTTCATATGAAATTTAACTTCATATTTGCTTGGCTGGCGCTCAGACATGCAGAAGAGCAGAGAGGCAAAGGGTCGGGCTCGATGATGTGCCCCGGGGCGCTCTGCTTTGCAAAGTGTTCTTTCCCAGCCTCTCCGACCCTGCGCTGCTTCCAGCGACTGCTGCAAAGCCAGGCCTGTTGGGGTTGAGTTTAGAGCTGCTGTGAGCTCCAGGGAGTCCTTTCTCCCGACAGCTCCGTGCATGGTTTGGTTTAGACCGACATGGTCTAGGCACCCAGTAACTGGCTGCACGATGCTCCTGAGTGGAAGGGAGAGACGAGTGCCATGGAGCAATCCTGTGTTTGAACTGCATTCACTGCCATTCAGATCTGAAGGAGCATACTGAAGTATTTCAAGGGAGCTTCTCTGTTCTGTTGGCTTACAGACGTGCCTGGAGGTGACGGATATCCAGCCTCGTGGCTGGATTCCATGGCTGTCACGCTGGGAGATCGCCTGGGTAGTCATGGCTTTTTACTTCCTTTGAGAGCTGCCAGCTCAAAGCCCAAATGCGAGCGAGGCATCTCTTGCAGCTGGCACAATATACACCTGCATCGTGTGCGCCATATCGTTACGTGATCCCCTCATATGTTGTGCTATTCAGTTATGACAGTGTATATCACAAGGTACGATGGAAACTTCTCGTCTGTGTTTGGTTGCAGCTGTGGGTACAGGGAGGGCTTTTCCGACTTCTCGGCTGGATCCTACGCTGGAGCTCACCTGGCAGCCCAGGGGTGAGTAGGCAGTCTTGACTGACTTCGTAGACTAGGCACTCGTTTTCAGTATTTTATTTGTCAGAAATTTAACTTTATACTTTCCGTTAAGGTCCTCAAAGAGCAAAGGACAGAGCCGAAATAGGAAACTCTTCCGAGCAGTCATCAGGACTGCTAAATGAAATCCTGAAGGAACTGGACAAAGCAGCACGTGGTGGGTATATATCAGTCTTAACCAGAAGACTTGGGAAGCTGAGGTTTTAGAGGCATGCATGGACAAGCAGTAGCCTACACAGCAGGAAGGGATCGATCAGAGCCTCACTGCGGTGACGCTCAATTTCACGCCTTGCACGTGCTGGCAAGCTGCAGAGATTTTCCAGAGCCTCTGCTGCCCATTATGGTTCCAGCTGAGTCCCAGGGACAGCTGCTGCCCCAGTTATAGCGTTACTGGTCAGAGCCGTTCTGGGCAGACGTTGGTACCCAGCTGGCAGGAACTGGCGGTGCTCACTCCTTGAATGCATGTGGGACTTGCCAAGGAGTTCATTCCTGATAAGCCATGAGAGGGCAAGCACCCTGGCCGTTGCCAGCGGGGAGAGTGCCACTGGGAGGTGGAGAGGATGCGCAGACAGCTTGGGGTCGCTGGGAGCGGCCGACCTTGCCTGGGCTGCAGGCATCCCCCATTCAGGATCGGAGCGCCCCAGCTTCACAGCCTGGTCCAGCCCCGTTGTTCTCCTCGATGTCTGAGGACTCTCGGTGACAGCTCGGGGTCAGGGACGGGTGAAAGCTGGACACCCAGCTTGAGGCTGGACACCCAACTTGAAGGCAGCTAAAATGAAGGGCTGTGCATTCAGTCTCGGGTGGTTTAGCTGTCTGTTTCTAGTTGTGTTTTCAAACACTTGGTTGAGGGTTTCCTCTTGTTTTGGGGGACTGTGGGCTCTTCACTGCCACTTGTGAAAGTTCCCAGAATATGGTTGCAAGAGCTGGGGGTTGCAAGAGCTGGGTCCCCCATGTGTGTCTGTTACCCTGACCACGTGATGGAGTTGGCATGATGGGAAGTGCTTCTCAGGAGGGCTCTTTCCCCAGCTGAACCGGCTACAGGGTCTTCCTGTCCTCTCTGAAGGAAGTAATTTACCATCATCTTGCAGTTTGCCAAAAATGTACTAAGTGAAATGTGAACAAGAAGGTGCCATGCAATCTCCTAGTCTCTCAGCAGGTCAGGATTTCCTGCCTACTGGTAAACTGGAAAGGGTCTAGCGCTTACACTTTTCTCCATGAATGACACGTTGTTCGGACTAGTGACTAGGTGCATCCCCAAATGCCCAGGCTTTGTTTCTCTAGTGTATTTGGAGAAGTATTGCCTCCTGAAGGTACCGTGTTCCTGATGAGGAACGGCCACTTCTAATTAAGCTGACCCACCTTCTTTCTAAAGAGACGGACGGTGAGACTGTGGAGAAGGAGGCACTCCAGGAAGGAGGGGGTCTCGCGGTGCCAGTCTCCAATGAAAAAACAGGGGCAATTCAATCAACAGGCGTGCCAGGTAATTGCTATCCTTCGTTCATCCAGTGAAATAAGTCAGTGCGTGTCTGCAGGCTCTTCCCCTGCTGCCCACTACTGCATATGGTGTCAACAGCCAAACTATTAGTGCAGAGCAAGCGTTCTAAAAGAAGCCAAGAACGGCTCTCTGAGGAGGACTGTCATCTCTGGGGTGGTGAGGCTATTGCCATCAGGAAACACGGAACGGGCGTTGGACAGGGCTGCTTCCGGACATGCCAGCTGCCCCAGAGCACCGGAGATCTGGCCTCAACGCCCAGAGAGGTCCATGAGGTGGGGGGCCTCGGTTGCACAGGGCCCCGCCAGGTGGGCAGGATGGGGCAGTCTCAGTCTCCCACCCCTCTGGGAGCCCCGCCCTCTTGAGGTGACATGTGGGGGCGGGGCACGCTGGGGGCGGTGCTTGGGGGAGGGGCAGTGCCCCAGCGGCATGACTGCAGTGGGGAGGCCGGGCTGTGAGGTCACAGAGCCCCGCTGGGCCGCGCTGTGATGTGCACTGCCGGGCCGCGGGCACCGCTTCAGCAGTGCCAGCAGCGCCAGCAGCGCCAGCAGCGGCAGTGGCAGCAGCAGCAGCGGCAGTAGCAGCAGCGGCAGCAACATGATGCAGGGGCGGGGGACCATGGCCCCCCCCCACCTCCTTATCCTCCTCCTGGTGGCCCTGCGAGCCTGGGACGTCGAGGCTGCTCCGTGGCGAGCGCGGGGATTAGGTAGGCGGGCAGGCGAGGGCCAGCACCCAGCCCTGGCAGCATGGTGCACCACTCTCCACTCCTCGGGGTGACAGCGGGGCTGGGCTCGTGGTGGGGCAGGGCCAGGAGAGCAGCGGGGCTGGAATGGGCCAGGTGAGCCGTGTCCAGCTCCGCAGGCAAGTGGGAAACAGATGCCCCGCAGGGAGGCGCAGGGGGCTGCAGCCTCTGCGGGGGCATTTTCCAGGTGAACGGTGGGGCCAGGAGCGGCACTGCGGGGTGAGAATCCGTCCCTACAGACGGCCCTGTGTCGCCCTGACCCAAGGAAGCCTTTCACAGGCACAGCCATGCCCAGGGCCTGGCTCTGCCGCTCCTAGGCTGGGTCCTGGCTTTCAGCCTCGGGGACATCTGTCCTCGGGAGATGTCTTCTCAGGACAACGGGAGCATTCCTGCTGTAGCCCTGCAGTGCTCTCCTTGGGCAAACCCAGGTCCCCATGGGACACACAGCCCCGGCCTGCAGCCCGGGGAACAGATGGGGCAGCACTGGTGCAGACTCTCACTGGCCAGCGGGCTCTTCTCCACGAGACATGTGAATGATAATTTGTTTCCTCTGGTGCTTTCGTGTGGGCTTCCTTTGTGCACTGTAGAGACCTCCCAGTAAGAAATCCCCGAGGGGACGTACGTTTGTCCAGCCGGTCCTTGAGGGGTGTTGCACATGGCCTGGAAACAGTGTGTTGAGAGCTTCCGGGTGCCAGCCAACAGGTCACCCAGGCCCCTCTGCAGCTTTGGAAATCTCCACCCACGTCTGGGTCCCCCGTCATTACCTGACCCCCCTCCAGTCACTGCAGGTCACTGAGAAAGAAGTAGATCACAACATCTAACGGAAACATGCTTGGTTACAGCTCTGCCAGTAGGTGACGGCCACCCGACTCCTCAGCCAGATCTCGTCTGGGAGCCTCAGGGTGATCCCACAGGTATGTCGCTTGAACGAATGAGCATGTAGGCTTTAATATTCTCTTCATATGAAATTTAACTTCATATTTGCTTGGCTGGCGCTCAGACATGCAGAAGAGCAGAGAGGCAAAGGGTCGGGCTCGATGATGTGCCCCGGGGCGCTCTGCTTTGCAAAGTGTTCTTTCCCAGCCTCTCCGACCCTGCGCTGCTTCCAGCGACTGCTGCAAAGCCAGGCCTGTTGGGGTTGAGTTTAGAGCTGGTGTGAGCTCCAGGGAGTCCTTTCTCCCGACAGCTCCGTGCATGGTTTGGTTTAGACCGACATGGTCTAGGCACCCAGTAACTGGCTGCACGATGCTCCTGAGTGGAAGGGAGAGACGAGTGCCATGGAGCAATCCTGTGTTTGAACTGCATTCACTGCCATTCAGATCTGAAGGAGCATACTGAAGTATTTCAAGGGAGCTTCTCTGTTCTGTTGGCTTACAGACGTGCCTGGAGGTGACGGATATCCAGCCTCGTGGCTGGATTCCATGGCTGTCACGCTGGGAGATCGCCTGGGTAGTCATGGCTTTTTACTTCCTTTGAGAGCTGCCAGCTCAAAGCCCAAATGCGAGCGAGGCATCTCTTGCAGCTGGCACAATATACACCTGCATCGTGTGCGCCATATCGTTACGTGATCCCCTCATATGTTGTGCTATTCAGTTATGACAGTGTATATCACAAGGTACGATGGAAACTTCTCGTCTGTGTTTGGTTGCAGCTGTGGGTACAGGGAGGGCTTTTCCGACTTCTCGGCTGGATCCTACGCTGGAGCTCACCTGGCAGCCCAGGGGTGAGTAGGCAGTCTTGACTGACTTCGTAGACTAGGCACTCGTTTTCAGTATTTTATTTGTCAGAAATTTAACTTTATACTTTCCGTTAAGGTCCTCAAAGAGCAAAGGACAGAGCCGAAATAGGAAACTCTTCCGAGCAGTCATCAGGACTGCTAAATGAAATCCTGAAGGAACTGGACAAAGCAGCACGTGGTGGGTATATATCAGTCTTAACCAGAAGACTTGGGAAGCTGAGGTTTTAGAGGCATGCATGGACAAGCAGTAGCCTACACAGCAGGAAGGGATCGATCAGAGCCTCACTGCGGTGACGCTCAATTTCACGCCTTGCACGTGCTGGCAAGCTGCAGAGATTTTCCAGAGCCTCTGCTGCCCATTATGGTTCCAGCTGAGTCCCAGGGACAGCTGCTGCCCCAGTTATAGCGTTACTGGTCAGAGCCGTTCTGGGCAGACGTTGGTACCCAGCTGGCAGGAACTGGCGGTGCTCACTCCTTGAATGCATGTGGGACTTGCCAAGGAGTTCATTCCTGATAAGCCATGAGAGGGCAAGCACCCTGGCCGTTGCCAGCGGGGAGAGTGCCACTGGGAGGTGGAGAGGATGCGCAGACAGCTTGGGGTCGCTGGGAGCGGCCGACCTTGCCTGGGCTGCAGGCATCCCCCATTCAGGATCGGAGCGCCCCAGCTTCACAGCCTGGTCCAGCCCCGTTGTTCTCCTCGATGTCTGAGGACTCTCGGTGACAGCTCGGGGTCAGGGACGGGTGAAAGCTGGACACCCAGCTTGAGGCTGGACACCCAACTTGAAGGCAGCTAAAATGAAGGGCTGTGCATTCAGTCTCGGGTGGTTTAGCTGTCTGTTTCTAGTTGTGTTTTCAAACACTTGGTTGAGGGTTTCCTCTTGTTTTGGGGGACTGTGGGCTCTTCACTGCCACTTGTGAAAGTTCCCAGAATATGGTTGCAAGAGCTGGGGGTTGCAAGAGCTGGGTCCCCCATGTGTGTCTGTTACCCTGACCACGTGATGGAGTTGGCATGATGGGAAGTGCTTCTCAGGAGGGCTCTTTCCCCAGCTGAACCGGCTACAGGGTCTTCCTGTCCTCTCTGAAGGAAGTAATTTACCATCATCTTGCAGTTTGCCAAAAATGTACTAAGTGAAATGTGAACAAGAAGGTGCCATGCAATCTCCTAGTCTCTCAGCAGGTCAGGATTTCCTGCCTACTGGTAAACTGGAAAGGGTCTAGTGCTTACACTTTTCTCCATGAATGACACGTTGTTCGGACTAGTGACTAGGTGCATCCCCAAATGCCCAGGCTTTGTTTCTCTAGTGTATTTGGAGAAGTATTGCCTCCTGAAGGTACCGTGTTCCTGATGAGGAACGGCCACTTCTAATTAAGCTGACCCACCTTCTTTCTAAAGAGACGGACGGTGAGACTGTGGAGAAGGAGGCACTCCAGGAAGGAGGGGGTCTCGCGGTGCCAGTCTCCAATGAAAAAACAGGGGCAATTCAATCAACAGGCGTGCCAGGTAATTGCTATCCTTCGTTCATCCAGTGAAATAAGTCAGTGCGTGTCTGCAGGCTCTTCCCCTGCTGCCCACTACTGCATATGGGGTCAACAGCCAAACTATTAGTGCAGAGCAAGCGTTCTAAAAGAAGCCAAGAACGGCTCTCTGAGGAGGACTGTCATCTCTGGGGTGGTGAGGCTATTGCCATCAGGAAACACGGAACGGGCGTTGGACAGGGCTGCTTCCGGACATGCCAGCTGCCCCAGAGCACCGGAGATCTGGCCTCAACGCCCAGAGAGGTCCATGAGGTGGGGGGCCTCGGTTGCACAGGGCCCCGCCAGGTGGGCAGGATGGGGCAGTCTCAGTCTCCCACCCCTCTGGGAGCCCCGCCCTCTTGAGGTGACATGTGGGGGCGGGGCACGCTGGGGGCGGTGCTTGGGGGAGGGGCAGTGCCCCAGCGGCATGACTGCAGTGGGGAGGCCGGGCTGTGAGGTCACAGAGCCCCGCTGGGCCGCGCTGTGATGTGCACTGCCGGGCCGCGGGCACCGCTTCAGCAGTGCCAGCAGCGCCAGCAGCGCCAGCAGCGGCAGTGGCAGCAGCAGCAGCGGCAGTAGCAGCAGCGGCAGCAACATGATGCAGGGGCGGGGGACCATGGCCCCCCCCCACCTCCTTATCCTCCTCCTGGTGGCCCTGCGAGCCTGGGACGTCGGGGCTGCTCCGTGGCGAGCGCGGGGATTAGGTAGGCGGGCAGGCGAGGGCCAGCACCCAGCCCTGGCAGCATGGTGCACCACTCTCCACTCCTCGGGGTGACAGCGGGGCTGGGCTCGTGGTGGGGCAGGGCCAGGAGAGCAGCGGGGCTGGAATGGGCCAGGTGAGCCGTGTCCAGCTCCGCAGGCAAGTGGGAAACAGATGCCCCGCAGGGAGGCGCAGGGGGCTGCAGCCTCTGCGGGGGCATTTTCCAGGTGAACGGTGGGGCCAGGAGCGGCACCGCGGGGTGAGAATCCGTCCCTACAGACGGCCCTGTGTCGCCCTGACCCAAGGAAGCCTTTCACAGGCACAGCCATGCCCAGGGCCTGACTCTGCCGCTCCTAGGCTGGGTCCTGGCTTTCAGCCTCGGGGACATCTGTCCTCGGGAGATGTCTTCTCAGGACAACGGGAGCATTCCTGCTGTAGCCCTGCAGTGCTCTCCTTGGGCAAACCCAGGTCCCCATGGGGGACACAGCCCCGGCCTGCAGCCCGGGGAACAGATGGGGCAGCACTGGTGCAGACTCTCACTGGCCAGCGGGCTCTTCTCCACGAGACATGTGAATGATAATTTGTTTCCTCTGGTGCTTTTGTGTGGGCTTCTTTTGTGCACTGTAGAGACCTCCCAGTAAGAAATCCCCGAGGGGACGTACGTTTGTCCAGCCGGTCCTTGAGGGGTGTTGCACATGGCCTGGAAACAGTGTGTTGAGAGCTTCCGGGTGCCAGCCAACAGGTCACCCAGGCCCCTCTGCAGCTTTGGAAATCTCCACCCACGTCTGGGTTCCCCGTCATTACCTGACCCCCCTCCAGTCACTGCAGGTCACTGAGAAAGAAGTAGATCACAACATCTAACGGAAACATGCTTGGTTACAGCTCTGCCAGTAGGTGACGGCCACCCGACTCCTCAGCCAGATCTCGTCTGGGAGCCTCAGGGTGATCCCACAGGTATGTCGCTTGAACGAATGAGCATGTCGGCTTTAATATTCTCTTCATATGAAATTTAACTTCATATTTGCTTGGCTGGCGCTCAGACATGCAGAAGAGCAGAGAGGCAAAGGGTCGGGCTCGATGATGTGCCCCGGGGCGCTCTGCTTTGCAAAGTGTTCTTTCCCAGCCTCTCCGACCCTGCGCTGCTTCCAGCGACTGCTGCAAAGCCAGGCCTGTTGGGGTTGAGTTTAGAGCTGGTGTGAGCTCCAGGGAGTCCTTTCTCCCGACAGCTCCGTGCATGGTTTGGTTTAGACCGACATGGTCTAGGCACCCAGTAACTGGCTGCACGATGCTCCTGAGTGGAAGGGAGAGACGAGTGCCATGGAGCAATCCTGTGTTTGAACTGCATTCACTGCCATTCAGATCTGAAGAAGCATACTGAAGTATTTCAAGGGAGCTTCTCTGTTCTGTTGGCTTACAGACGTGCCTGGAGGTGACGGATATCCAGCCTCGCGGCTGGATTCCATGGCTGTCACGCTGGGAGATCGCCTGGGTAGTCATGGCTTTTTACTTCCTTTGAGAGCTGCCAGCTCAAAGCCCAAATGCGAGCGAGGCATCTCTTGCAGCTGGCACAATATACACCTGCATCGTGTGCGCCATATCGTTACGTGATCCCCTCATATGTTGTGCTATTCAGTTATGACAGTGTATATCACAAGGTACGATGGAAACTTCTCGTCTGTGTTTGGTTGCAGCTGTGGGTACAGGGAGGGCTTTTCCGACTTCTCGGCTGGATCCTACGCTGGAGCTCACCTGGCAGCCCAGGGGTGAGTAGGCAGTCTTGACTGACTTCATAGACTAGGCACTCGTTTTCAGTATTTTATTTGTCAGAAATTTAACTTTATACTTTCCGTTAAGGTCCTCAAAGAGCAAAGGACATAGCCGAAATAGGAAACTCTTCCGAGCAGTCATCAGGACTGCTAAATGAACTCCTGAAGGAACTGGACAAAGCAGCACGTGGTGGGTATATACCACTCTTACCAGAAGACTTGGGAAGCTGAGGTTTTAGAGGCATGCATGGACAAGCAGTAGCCTACACAGCAGGAAGGGATCGATCGGAGCCTCACTGCGGTGACGCTCAATTTCACGCCTTGCACGCACTGGCAAGCTGCAGAGATTTTCCAGAGCCTCTGCTGCCCGTTATGGTTCCAGCTGAGTCCCAGGGACAGCTGCTGCCCCAGTTATAGCGTTACTGGTCAGAGCCGTTCTGGGCAGACGTTGGTACCCAGCTGGCAGGAAATGTCGGTGCTCACTCTTTGAGTGTGTGAGGGACACGCCGAGGAGCTGATTCCTGATAAGCCGTGAGAGGGCCAGCACCCTGGCCGTTGCCAGCGGGGGGAGTGCCCTTGGGAGGCGGAGAAGATGCGCAGACAGCTTGGGGTCGCTGGGAGCGGCCAGGATCGGAGCACCCCAGCTTCACAGCCTGGTCCAGCCCCGTTGTTCTCCTCGATGTCTGAGGACTTTCGGTGACAGCTCGGGGTCAGGGACGGGTGAAAGCTGGACACCCAGCTTGAGGCTGGACACCCAACTTGAAGGCAGCTAAAATGAAGGGCTGTGCATTCAGTCTCGGGTGGTTTAGCTGTCTGTTTCTAGTTGTGTTTTCAAACACTTGGTTGAGGGTTTCCTCTTGTTTTGGGGGACTGTGGGCTCTTCACTGCCACTTGTGAAAGTTCCCAGAATATGGTTGCAAGAGCTGGGGGTTGCAAGAGCTGGGTCCCCCATGTGTGTCTGTTACCCTGACCACGTGATGGAGTTGGCATGATGGGAAGTGCTTCTCAGGAGGGCTCTTTCCCCAGCTGAACCGGCTACAGGGTCTTCCTGTCCTCTCTGAAGGAAGTAATTTACCATCATCTTGCAGTTTGCCAAAAATGTACTAAGTGAAATGTGAACAAGAAGGTGCCATGCAATCTCCTAGTCTCTCAGCAGGTCAGGATTTCCTGCCTACTGGTAAACTGGAAAGGGTCTAGCGCTTACACTTTTCTCCATGAATGACACGTTGTTCGGACTAGTGACTAGGTGCATCCCCAAATGCCCAGGCTTTGTTTCTCTAGTGTATTTGGAGAAGTATTGCCTCCTGAAGGTACCGTGTTCCTGATGAGGAACGGCCACTTCTAATTAAGCTGACCCACCTTCTTTCTAAAGAGACGGACGGTGAGACTGTGGAGAAGGAGGCACTCCAGGAAGGAGGGGGTCTCGCGGTGCCAGTCTCCGACAAAAAAACGGTGGCAATTCAATCAACAGGCGTGCCAGGTAATTGCTTTCCTCGGTCATCCAGTGTCATAAATCACTGCGTGTCTGCAGGCTCTTCCCCTGCTGCCCACTAATGCACATGGTGTCATCAGCCATACTGTTAGTGCAGAGCAAGTGTTCTAAAAGAAGCCAGGAATGGCTGTACCTCCCACGATGTGCAGGACACATTAAGGTACAGAATTCTTCCTCCAGGTGTGGATTGCAAGAGAAACGCAAATGCTACAGATCCTAATGGTTTCCAGAAATTCTTCATAGAAGGCGCCATGGCGGTCTTGGGCTGCGTGCTGCTTGGGATGGTATTGTGGTGTGTGATCCGCCTGTGGAAGAAGAGAAAACGGTGAGTTGTTGGCGGGGGGTGTTGCCAAACCTCTGTATTAGGTGGCTGCTATTAGCCATGAAGCATTTAGAGGTCGGGTATCCTGGCATGCCGAGTTAGTTACTGGCCAGACTCTACGGACATTTCTGCTGTAAGATGTTTTAACCGGCCTCTCCATTCATGGGCAGTCTTCTCTGAAACCTGGTCTTACTGTTGCAAGTATGAGTTAAAAGTGACACTGCCTCGACAAAAGCAGACCCAGCCACAGACAGAGGCAGAGCAAGGTCCAGAAGGAAAACGACGAGGGGTGATACTGCCATAGAAAGTGAGAAGCACAATAGTGATATCTCCCTCCCAGTGGACGTCCCAGCAGAAATCACCCTGTTAGGTGATGCCGTAAATCCCATATGTTCACCTCGGCCAAGGTGTCCCAGCAGCTCAGACCGTGGTGACGAACCTTCCCAGCTATCAGCCTTGCTTTGGAGAGAGAGAGAGTCAGTCTGTCCCGTCTGCTCCCAAACCCTGCCAGAGCGTGTGTTCCCAGCACAGGCAGGGGTTTTGTCTGTGCAGGGGTATGTATCTCTTTGGATATGGATTCTGAAGAGAGGATGGAGAGCACCTCACCGAACAGAGCGCTGAGGCTTTCTGCTTGTCTGGTCAGGGAAGGGCAGGGGAGCCAAGTGCTGGTCTCTGCCAGACACGCTGAGAAAGGAGAACAGGAGGCTCTCCTGGCCCTGCAGTGCCATGCCCAGCTTTGCTTCCCTCGGTCTGCTGGGCTCACGTCTCCTTTCTGGCACATGCAGAGCAGGCAGGTCAGGATGGTCGGGGCCGAGAGGAGATGAGCCATGGGCAGGCGAGTAGAGCTACAACCAAGGGGTGCGGGGTGCCCTGTTTTCTGCATGGAGCTCTCCGTGCCCACAGCTCCCCGGTGCAGCTGCGCGCCCACACCCCATGGGGCACCCAGCACTGCCCTGCACCCTCGACCCTGCCCAGCACCACAGCCACGGCGGGGTCTCAGCAGCCTCCTCTCTCCGCAGGCGCCTCTCCACAGATTTGGAAGCCTGACCCACCTGCTGCAGCCTCCCCTAACACCCAAACAACCGGACCGCTCACCCCATCACCTCTGAGAGACAGACCTGACACCAGCAGCCATCACCTGTGCCTGGAACACCAGCCCGTCTGCCAAGGAGCACCAGCCCGGGCAGCCAGCTGGCCCACCCGCCTCCACCCTGGCCCCCCTGGCTGTCCAACTCAGCCAGCCGCCTGTTGTGGGACCAGCCCGGAGCCCTCCAGCCCCCGAGGAGCTGAAACCACCCCCCGGCTCCCCAAGACCGTTGCCCAGACTCCCGACCAACAGCTTCAGGGGTCGACCGTTCATTTCAGAATAATGGCGGAGCAATAAATACAGATCAGTAGCACAATTGTCCGGGTCGTAATGGCAGCAAAGCCAGGAATTCACCAATTCTGGGCCGAACTTCATATCAAGGCACGGAGGGACGTGGATGCCCACAGTGTCAGCAGGCAGGGAGCTGGGCATGGGACCCGCCGACGGGCTGGGGCAACCCAGCTTCCCTGGTGGGACTGGCCTGCTAAATTCTGAGCCACAGAGGCACTGCTGGGACTCCTTAACAGGTCATCACCCCCACCTCTGCTCCCCGTGCCAGCTCTGTCCTGGGGTGCACAGGACGGCGATACGCTGTAGGGCAATACGAGCCCCAGCCCCTCCCTTGGCTGCACACTAAACAGATCACATAAGGCAAAGCCATAAGTAAAACACAGAGCAGCACAAAGCTGCTATCGAGCCACCACAGAGACACCGTCTGCTCTGCTTTTGGCTGGGATGGAGTCCATTTTCTCCCTAGCAGCCCATACGGTGCCGAGGTTTGGATCTGTGACCAAACCAGTGTTGGTAGCACACCCAGGATTTAGCTGTTGCTGAGCCCTGCTTGCACGGCGCCAAGGCCTACTCTGTTCACACACAGCCCTGCCAGCCAATAAGCTGGGGGTGCAGTGGTACATGAAAAACTGGGCGTGAGCCGGCCCTGTGCGCTTGCAGCTCAGAAAGACAAGTGTGTCTTGGGCTGCTGTGGAATTTTGATAACGAGGTGGGATTCCTGTGCACTAAGAACCATTAAGACTGCCCTTGCTATCTCTTGTGGGACCCAGGGGAGTGGAGACTTGCCTGGCTAACACAGGGGAGGTGGCCCTGTGGAGGCAGGACAGCCCTGCTTGTGGTCAGCAAAGAAAGCAAAATAACAGGAATCTGAAGGGTTCTTTGTTTCTTCGAAAGGCTTCGTGTCTGATAACTGACCTTTGCCTCATTACCGGTGAAATGCATATTACAACTCACACCCTGCATATGCTAATGAAGATTAACGAGATCGCACTAAACATATAGGACTATAGCACTCGTCTCTCCACGCAAATCATGCTACACGTCACATATGGGTGGAACCTCGCAGTTTTGGGGATAAAAGACAGAGAAAATGATTGTTAAAGTGGGAGAGAAGAACCTCGATACCTGACGGACCAGTCGATGGGCTGCGTCCTCTTCCTCCACCCCAGGCAGGGACGCCTCTCGGGGTAAGCGCTGCACCTCTCACCCTCTGGGTGAAAGTTATCCCGGGGTTGTTGCATTGCTATCAAGTTTGCTAGCAATATCAACCTTAATTAGTAGCACTATTGTAGTTAGTGATTTTATCAACGGCAATCTCGAATCTGTTTCTGTCGCTTTCAATAAAATAACTGCTTTCGATTTTTGTGCATCTGCTCAGTGCAAGTCCTTTTGCTGGGGCTCTGAATAAACGAATCAGTGAATGTCTCTGACAGAGAAATTTAGAAACTACATTCCTTTTAACGTGACAGCTGCATCAAAAGAGGCGTGGCCAGCAGGTGGAGGGAAGGGATTCTGCCCCTCTACTCCATTCCCCTGCAACCCCGGCTGGAGCACTGCATCCAGCTCTGGGCTCCCCAGCGCAAGAAAGACATGGACCTTTTAGAGCAGGTGCAGAGGAAGCCACAGAAATGATCCCAGGGCTGGCACAGCTCTCCTGCGCAGAAAGGCTGAGAGAGCTGAGAGAAGAAAAGGCTCCAGGGAGACCTTTCTGTCGCGTTTCAGTATATAAAGGGGGCTTATAGGAAAGGCACAGAGAGACTTTTTACCAGGGTCTGTATTGACAGGACAAGGGGCGAGGGTTTAAAGCTGAAAGAAGGTAGGTTTTGATTGCACGTAAGGAAGAAATGTTTTACGGTGAGGGTGGTGAGACGCTGGAACGGGTTGCCCAGAGAAGTTGTGGACGTCCCATCATTGGAAGTGTTCCAAGTCGGGTTGGAGGGCACTTTGAGCAACCTCCTGGGGGAGGCTAGGGCTGCTAAGTTTTCTCCCTCTCGCAGCAAACACAAGGCAATAGCTTTACGTTGCCTGCGTTCCTCTGCGGACGTGAACTGCTGTCAGGATGTGCTGCGCGGGACAGCCAACAGCTCTGGACTCGTGACACTATTGCAGCTGCGAAAGCTGGTTGTGTTACAACTGCTGTGAGCAGGAGTATGGACCCAGCCATGTGGTGCCCTGTGATGGGTGCTGAACTGGGCTGAAGGACAACAGAAAGGGCTTCTTAAAATACGTTCACAGCAAAAGCAGGATCAGAGATCACGTTGGTCCGTTGCTTGATGAGCTCGGTCACCTCACAAATAGGGCTGTAGACAAAGCAGAGACGTTTCGGGCCTTCTTCCCCTCTGTCTTTAACATCGATGATGGGCCCTGGGACCCGCCCCACGCCCCCAGCCCCCAAGCCCTCTGTTGGAAGACTGTGACTGGGGGCATGATAAACTCCCAGCCAACTCAGAAATTTCTGAGACTTGCTGCTCCAGCTGGATACACCTAAGGCTACGGGGCCCAATGGGATTCGTCCCAGCGTACTGAAAGAGCTGGCCGATGGTATTGCGGGACCTCTCTCCATTATTTTTCGACGGTCTCGGGAGTCTGGAGAGGTCCCAGTCGACCAGAAGCTGGCAAATGTTGTCCCAGTTCTCAAGAAGGGTAAGAAGGAAGACCCTGGTAATTACAGGCCTGTCAGTCTCGCTTAACTGCCAGGTAAAATTTCGGAGGTCATTCTGGGAGTTATGGAGAAACACTTGAGAGACAACGCAGTCATTGGTCATAGCCAGCACGGGTTCATGAGGGGAAAGTCCTGCTGAACTAACTTAATTTCCTTTTACGACAAGGTCACCCGTCCAGTTGACCAAGGGAAGCCAGTAGATGTGGGTTTTCTGGAGCTTGGCAAAGCTTTTGCTACCGTCTCTCACAGTACCCTTCTGGACAAAATGTCCAGCCTACAGCTAGTCAAGCCCATGTTAGGTTAGGTGAACAACTGGCTGACAGACCGGGCTCAAAGTGTTATAGTAAAGGGGGTTACATCAGGCTGGCCGGCAGTGAACAGTGGGGTTCCCCAGGGCTCAGTTTTAGGCCAGAGCTCTTTAATGTTTTTACAAAAGATCTGGAGGCAGGAGTTGAATGTTCCGGCCCTCTCCTCCCCTTCCCCTCGGGGCTCCGTGCAGAAGAGATGACACCTCTCCACATTGTTGGGGCAGGACCGGGGGATGGGAAAGGGACTCACATCACACTTGGCAATCAACAACTCCCTCACGGAGCACTGGCAGACCTTGCGCAGGCCGGCTGGGCCTCCCTTTCCTGCCGGTGGGATGTGGCAGGCTTTGACCCTCGCAGCCACTGTCGAGCGCACGGGGCTGTGCCACTTGCAGGGCGCAGGGTCGGTGGGGGGGGGGTCACTGAGGACCCCCAACCCTCCTGCAACATGGCTGCCACCGTCTTGTCGAGGGGACCGCAGGCACGGGATGAGGAGGGGGCTGGAGCCCAGGGCTTATGAGGGGAGGTGGAGGGTGGTCCCTGTGCCCAGGGGCAGCCTTTCTCTCGGGCAAGCAACAAGGCAGGTGGGAGCGAGCCCCAGGAAAGGGGCCCTCAGCCCCCGTGGCCCTCCTCCTTCTCCCACATTTGGGCGTCTTTGAGGCCACAGGCCCCCCACGCCCAAACCCGCCATGTTTGGTCACACGCATTGGCCACAGTCACAATCGCCATCACAGTGGCCTCCTGCTGTCACCAGCCACCTCACTGCCTTTTGTTCCGGCCCTATAAAAACAGGGGCCCCTGCAGCTGGCCCACAGTTTGCCGAGCTTCCAGGCCCTCGCATGCCAAGCATGCTTGGAAGGAAGAGGAGCCGGAGAAGCGAGGTGGATGGCTGCCCACCTTTGCGTCGGACGCCACAGAGCCCCTTACCGCAACCGCGGAGGAGGAGGGTGCCTCACAGGAGGAGGAGCAAAATCACCCCTCGTGCCATGAGCGCCGTTGACCTCGCTTCTCTGGTCGACGGCATGCAGCACCTGGCTATAGGCCCACCAGGGAATGGCGGGGAGCCCAGGCGTGTCGATCTGCCAGGGAGCAGCGGGAGCAGCGAGGCAGGGGGCTGCCCACCTTTGCGTGGGACAGCACAGAGATGGTTCCTGCAACCGCCAAAGAGGAAGGCACCTCCCAGGAGCCTGAAGAAGGACAATCAGTGGAAAAAGAGGAGAAGGAACATCCCGCCTCGTGCCAAGAGAGCAAGGGCTCGCGCTCATGCCGAAGCCCTGCAGCACGCAACTGTGGCGGCCACACAGGGGAACAGCACGGGGGCCTGGCGTGTCTATCTGCTGAGGCACGGTGTGAGGCCCAGGCATGACAGCCCACCAAAGGATGGCGTGAGGCCCACAGAGGTGCATCCACCTCAAGAAGAATCATCGCTGGCAGTGGGTCCACCTGCCACAGGGATCACCTGGCAGTACCCCAGACGTCCAGGCTCCTTTGTGTGAGGTGGCACCAACAGCGTTGCAGGAGCAGCCGGCAGGATCCCTACCGGCGGCTCGCCCTCCGCACCTTCACGACTGGGCAATAAACAACAACAAAAGAATAAAAATGCTTTTGTCCTCCCTTATTTGGCACTTTGGTGACTGCATCTGCACTCCCATGTCCCCTCTCGGTCTCTGTCTTGGAGTAGGAGGCTCTTTCTGGAAGCTTTCTGTTTCCATGCCCACCTTCATGCTTTGGCGGTGCCTGACATTCTGGGGTTTTCTGGGCTGTAGCAGCAATAGGTTGAGAATAGTTTTTTAAATGGAGTACAATTAGCATAAGAAAAGCCACAAGAACCCTAGGGGTTTCTTGTTTCCAAAGATTCTTTTAGGTGATTGCAATGTCTCAGTCGTTAAGTGGGAATATCATGCAGCGGATACAAACAAGTTCAGGAAATTCCAGAAGCACATTGAAGGTAACTTTTTGGTGCGGCTACTAAGGGAGCCAACTAGGGAAGGTGCCCTACTAGATTTGTTGATTGTAAACAAAGAGTTTCTTGTCGCGCGGGTATGCAAAATGCAGTCGTATCTGTAATATCCTCTGCAGCTTCCACGGTCCCTGTATTGCTAATGCTCTCTGCCAGTGCATGTGCATCGGTAATGGTATCTTCATCTGTGACGGTGTCCCTATTGAAATGGTATCTGTAATGCTCTCTGCAGTAGTGCATGCAATGATATTTGCGTGCAACATGGTATCTGCAATTGTTTCTGCATCTGCCGTTGTATCCGTATCTGCAATGACATCTTCATTTACAAGGGTGCCTGCAACTGCAATGGTATCTGTAGTGGTATCTGTATGTCCAGTGGTATACCCCTATTCAACTGACTCCTTAAAAAATACCTGCAGTGTTTTGGCACCTGTAATGGTACCATGGCATCTCCATTTGAAATGGCATTTGCATCTGCAATGCTGTTTGCATTGGTTTCTGCATCTGAAATGTTATGAGGAATGGATTGTGCATCTGCAAAGGTATCTGCAGTGGTGTCTGCCATGGTATTTGCCTTTGCCATCTCCAGCAGTATTTGCACCTGCAATAGTAGTTGCATCTGCAGTGGTATCTTCAGGGGCGTCTGCAGCAGTATCTTCGGTAGCACCTTCTATATGTTTATTGGTAAGTGTAATGGTATCTGTATGTGTTATTGTGGTGGTTTAACCCCAGCCGGCAACTAAGCACCACACAGCTGCTCGCTCACTCCCCCCGGTGGGATGGGGGGAGAGAATCAGAAGAGTGAAAGTGAGAAAAGTGGTGGGTTGAGATAAAGGCAGTTTAATAGGGCAAGCAAAAGCCGCGCAAGCAAGCAAAACGCAAAACAAGGAATTCATTCACTAGTTCCCATTGGCAGGCAGGTGTTCAGCCATCTCCAGGAAAGCAGGGCTCCATCACGCTTAATGGTTACTGGGGAAGACAAGCACCATCACTCCCAACGTCCCCCCCCCGTTCCTTCTTCTTCCCCCAGCTTTATATGCTGAGCATGACGTCAGATGGTATGGGATCTCCCTTTGGTCAGTTGGGGCCAGCTGTCCCAGTTGTGTCTCTGCCCAACTTCTCATGCACCTGGTAGGGCACTGTGAGAAGCTGAAAAGTCCTTGACTTAGTAGAAGCACTGCTCAGCAACAACTAGAACATTAGTGTGTTATCAACATTATTCTCATCCTAAATCCAAAGCACAGTACTATACCAGCTACTAGGAAGAAAGTTAACTCCATCCCAGACAAAACCAGGACAGTAATGATAGCCGTATCTGTAATTGTAGCTATAACTCCAACTGTACCTGTATCGGCAACTGTATCTGTGTGTGTTTCGAGGTACGCATCTGTTCTTTCTCTGCCTCTCTCTCTCTCTATGTGTAATCGTGTCCATCTCTGTAACTGTACCTGTGCCTGTCTTTGTATTTGTACCCATCTCTGTTTCCTCATCCATAGCCATGTTGGTGACTGTCTGTGTAGGTGTCTGTATATTTATCTGGACCTATACCTGTAACAGCACATCTGTGTGTAATGGTGCCTGCATTCCTATCAGCGCCTTTATGTGTAATGGTTCCTCTGTCTGTCATGGTACCTCTCTCAATAATGGCATCACTTGCTGTATCTGCTGTTGTCTATGTAATTGAATGCATCCTTATATCGCTGACTGCAATTGTGTCTGTATCTGAAGTTTTACCTATTTTGTGCCTGCATCTGCAACTCTATTGGCAACTTAATGTGAATCCGTGTTTGTAATTCTATCAGTCTGGATTATGGCACCAGAACCTGTATTTCTGCTGGTACTGGTATCTGTGTCTCTAATGGTGTCTGCACCCGTAACTGTACCTGTGTCGTGGTTTAGTCCCAACCGGCAACTAATCACCACACAGCCACTCACTCACTCCCCTTCCTCAGCTGGACAGGAGAGAGAAAATACGACAAAAGGCTCGTAGGTCGAGACAAGGACATAGGGAGATCACTCACCAATTACCATCATGGGCAAAACAGACTTGACTTGGGGAAATGCGTTTAAATTATCACCAATCAAAATCAGAGTAGAATAATCAGAAATAAACCCAGATCTTAAAAACACCTTCCCCTCACCCCTCCCTTTTTCCCGGGCTCAACTTCACTCCCGATGTTCCCTACCTCTTCCCCCCGAGCGGCGCAGGGGGACAGGGAATGGGGGTTGTGGTCAGTTCATCACATGTCATTTCTGCCGCTCCTTCCTCCTCACACTCTTCCCCTGCTCCAGCATGGGGTCCCTCCCACGGGAGACAGTTCTCCACAAACTGCTCCAGCATGGGTCCTTTCCACGGGGTGCAGTCCTTCAGGAACAGACTGCTCCAGTGTGGGTCCCCCACAGGGTCACAAATCCTGCCAGCAAACCTGCTCCAGCGTGGGCTCCTCTCTCCACGGGTCCACAGGTCCTGTCAGGAGCCTGCTCCAGCGTGGGCTTCCCACAGGGTCACAGCCTCCTTCGGGCATCCACCTGCTCCTGCATGGGGTCCTCCATGGGCTGGAGGGGGACAGCCTGCTTCACCATGGTCTTCCCCACGGGCTGCAGGGGAATCTGCTCCGGCGCCTGGAGCACCTCCTCCCCCTCCTTCTTCACTGACCTTGGTGTCTGCAGAGTTGTTTCTCTCACATATTCTCACTCCTCTCTTCCCCAGCTGCCATTTCCCCGTTTTTCCCCCACCCTTCTTAAATACTTTATCACAGAGGCGCTACCACTGTTGCTGATTAGCTTGGCCTTAGCCAGTGGCAGGTCCGTCTTGGAGCCGGCTGGCATTGGCTCTATCAGACATAGGGGAAGTTTCTAGCAGCTTCTCACAGAAGCCACCCCTGTAGCCCCTCCTGAAACCAAAACGTTGCTACACAAACCCAATACAACCTGTAACTGTATCTGCATTGACAATGTATCTGCAATGGTGTCTGCAATGCTCTCTCATTCTGTAGTGCCACCTGGAAGAGTATTTGCATCGGCAATGGTATTTGCATCTGCAATGGCATTTGCAATGCTAAATGCTGAATGTGCACTTGTATCTTAATTGTATGTGCAACTGTACCTGTACCTGCAATTGTATGTGTGTTGTGCCTGTATCTGCAATTGTATCAACAATTCAATGTGAGTCCGCGCCTGTAATGATATTGGCATCTGCAGGGTTATCTGCAGTGGTTTGTTCATCTGAAATGGTGCCTGCAATAGCACTTGAACCTGCAATGCCATATGCAAACGCATCTGCATCTGGAATGCTGCATGTGCATCTGTAATGTCGTCTGCAATCTCCAACGCAGACACCATTGCAGATGCAAATACACTTTCAGATGAAGCTGCAGATGGGGATGCTATTGAAGATGCAGGTGCCATTGCAGGTGCCCTTGCAGATGCAGAAACCATTACAGACAGCACTGCAGATGCAAAGGCCATGTCAGACACCACTTCAAATGCAGATGCCATTGCAGATGTAGGTACCTCTGCAGACACCATTGCAGTAGGAGGTGCCATTGACGATACCTTTGAAGATACAGGCACTGGTGCCACTGGAGATAGCATCGCAGATGCAGATACCACTGCAGATGGCCTTGCAGATGCAAGTACAATTTCAGATGCAGTTGCTTTTGGAGTTGCTCTTGAAGATGCTGATGCCATTGCAGACACCCAATTCAGATGCAGATACTGCCTGTACTTTCAGTGGTATATCCACCACTACCCGTACGTGTCTGTAGCTGTACCTATATTTGTAACTGAATGTGTACTCATGTCTGTAGCTCCTCTTGTGGCTGCAATTGTATGTGTAATTCTGTCTGCATCTATGACTGCACCTGCAATTGTGTGGGTAATGGTTTCCGGGACTGTACTTTAATCTGTAATGGTAGGTGTTTTGTGTCTGTATCTGCCATTGTACCTGCAATCGAATTGGTATCTTCCTCATGGTATTGCTGTCTATGGCTGTACCTGGAAAGGCATTGTCAAGGATATCTGCAATGGCATCCGCATCGCTGCAAAGGTATCTGCATCTGCAGTGGCATTTGTAATGCCAGAGAGAGGCAACGAAGCTGGTGAGGGGTCTGAGAACAAGTCTTATGAGGAGCGGCTGAGGGCACTGACGTTGTTTAGTCTGCAGAAGAGGAGGCTGAGGGGAGACCTTATCGCTCTCTGCAACTACCTGAAAGGGGGTTGTGGTGAGGTGGGCGTTGGTCTCTTCTCCCATGGAACTAGCGATACAATGAGAGGAAATGGCCTCAACTTGCACCAGGGGAGGTTTAGACTGGATATGAGGAAAAATTTCTTTACTGAGAGAGTGGTCAAACAGTGGAACTGGTTGCCCAGGGAGGTGGTGGAGTCACCATCACTGGAGGTGTTCAAAAAACGTGTGGACGTGGCACTGCGGGACATGGTTTATTGGGCATGGTGGTGTTGGGATGATGGTTGGACTTGATGATCTTACAGGTCTTTTCCAACCTTAATGATTCTGTGATTCTGTGAGTGTCTGCAGTGGCCTCTGCATCGTCAGTGCTACCTGCATCTGCAACAGCACCTGCCTCTCCTATTGTATCTGCAGCTGACTTTACATCAGCAATGGTCTCTGCAGGGGTTTCTACAGTGGAATCTGCACCTGTAGATGTATCTGCATCGGAAACGGCATCTGCATCTGCAGCAGTATCTGCATATACAATGGTATTGCCTTTGGTTTCTGCATCTGCAACATTGTCAGGAATGGTATATGCATCAGAATCAGCATTGCCACCTGCATCTGCAGTAGCATCTGCAACAGTAGCTGCATCTCCAATGTGGTCTACATCTGCAGTGGCATCTGCACCTCCACTGGGATCTCCATCTTCAATTGTGTGTTCACCTGCAATGCTCTCTGCAATCGTACTTGCCCCTGGAACGGCGTCTGCACTGATACCTGCATCTGTAACGGTGTATGCATGGGGGTGTGAAATGCAATAGCATCTGCAATAAACTCTGCATCTGCTCTGGTCCCTGCATTGGCAACGCTATTTGCCATGGCATCTGCATCGGTAACGGTGTCTGAATTGCAGCGACGTCAGCATCTGAAATGGCATCAGTAATGCTACCTGCTGTGGTGTATGCAATGGTATTTGAGAGTGAAGTGGTATCTGCCATGGTATCTGCATCTGCAGTGCTCTCTACTTCTTCAGTGGCATCTGCAATGGTGCGTGCAGCTGCAATGGCATCTGCAAAGGAATATGCAATGGTATCTTTATCTGCAATGATGCCGGCTTTTTCAAGAGTGTTTACATCAGCAGTGCTACCTGCAAAGGTGTCTACAGCTCCAGTGGCATCTGCATCTGCCATGCTGTTTGCATTGGTATCTGCATCAGCCGTGTTATGGCCAATGGATTGTGCGTCTGCAAAGGTATCGGCACTGGCATCTGCAATGCTAATTCATTCTGCCGCGCCACCTGCAATGGTATTTGTATCTGCAATGGAAGCTGCAATGGTATCTTCATCTGTAAATGCATTCTGCATCTGCAACGACATCTCCATCTGTAAGGGCATCTGCAAAGGTATCTGCAGTGGTATCTATCGGCAGTGGAATAGTCTTCCTCTGCTGTATCTGCATCTGCAGAACGCCATCTGCAACAGCACCTGCATCTGCAGTGTTATTAGGAAGGGATCACCCATCTGCAAAGGTATCTGCAGTGGCATCCGCTTCTCCAGTGGTATCTCCATCTCCAGTAGTATATCCACCTGCAACGCTACCTCTATTGCTATTTGCAGCAGGCATGGGGTTTTCCCTCAGATGGACAAAAACAAATGATCAGAAAACACAGGATGGGTTGCAATGCCCATCACTTAATAATAATTTCATGAAAGGTCGAGAGGAAGAGAGGTGCTGCGATGACAGATGGTGAATTTCACAACCTGCCTCATACCCAGAGGCTCAAGCTCCGCGCACTCCGTGCTCCTGTGAGGCAGGCGGCTTTCCACAGCAATGCTGCTCATCAGCCAGCGTTACAGACATCAATGCCTGGCTCTCCTGCAGCACGAGCTGCCCACTGAGCCAAAGCACCTGGAGAACAGGGGCAGCGAGGCCACTGGTGAGCCAAGGCTGCCTACTGGCTCTCGGGGCATCCTGGGGAGAGCTGGTACTTTCCTCAAATTACTTGGAAGAATGAAGCAATTTGCTACAGGTGCACTTTTGAGACAGGCATTTCTGGTCTAAGGAGAGTAACCCAAGTTAGCTGCTCCCTTACCGTTCGCAGTCCCGTTCTACGCACAGACCCCTTCAGCAGCAAAGCTGGTTGCAGACTTGTGCACTCCCACTGCCTGCGCTCGCAGGGGCATCAGCCCCATGCACTTCTTTGGGAGCCCCCTGAGCAAACCCAGAAAGTGGGTAAATGTGTCAAAGACACTGCGCCTCACCCGTTAAAACAAAGGGGCTGGCTGGAGCCCCAGTGACGCGCGGAAACAAACTTTACAACTCACAAAGAGTTATAAAGCAGGCGTGTTTATTACGGCGCCGGGTGCAAGGGGATTTCTCCTCAAAGCTTGCACACCATTTCGGCAAGCAGTCGGATATTTATTACACCAAAGCATACATAGTCATAGGGTTTCATAATACGTATGTATAAGTTGGGGGCGGAGTTGATTCAGAAACTGCGCAGGCTCAGATCTGTCTCTGGTGGTCTTTTACTTCTTCAGGGGTCTTATCTTCCTCTTCCTCTTCTGTCCTCTAGATGAACTTCAGTCTTTTAAGCGTGCTGTCTTCTTACTTGTTGATTTCAGCAGTTTTAACAAGTCCTAGTCGGTTCTGTGGTCAGACTAGCCTTGCAGTTCCTGTTATCACTCCCTTTGTTCAGCAAGTAGCTTTTGACAAATACCAGTCCCTGATAAACTTAACCCTTAACAGACGTTACAGGCGCCAGCCTTGGTAAGTGAGTTTTAGAAAGAATAAACAAGAAACAATATCTAAGTGGTTAAACAAGAAACAATATCCAAATGGTTAAAAGCAGACAGTTATGTCTCTGTATCCCCAGAACTGGCCTACAGTGGGGAGCCGACGAGAGATGGCTCAGGGACACACCACGGCCGGCAGCAGTGTTTGCTGCATCCAAGCGTCCTCCTCCCATCCCCACAGAGCTGCTTGGCGCTGCTGGTATCTCCTATTTCCCCCAACTGGCTGCTTGCTCGGACCAGACGTTTTGGTTCAGCTGCATCTCCTGAAAGAAAGCAGAGGAGCAAGAAGCCAGAGGCAATGGGAGAGAAGCCCCCAGGGCGCAGAGTCCTTGGAGATAAAGGCCTTTGGGGAAGGTTTCTCACATCAGGACAGGCCAGGAAAACAGAGGAAACTATGCAGTGGGAAGACTCCAGCAGGCAACTTCTTGAAGGGGCTGAGCTCTGCCTGCTGGCCAGTTTTACTAGCTCTCCTGACAGCAGTAACAACAGCTCCCAAAGACAGGCTATTTACAGAGCATAGTCTCCTCTGAACAGATACAAGCATAACCTTGACACCTCGCCTCCCCCAAGCAGCCCCCTCCTGCCCCGCTCTTGCGAGAGGAGCAAGCTCTGGTCTGGGTGCAGGGCTGGAGGGAAGCCTCTGACACCGGCCAGGAGGTGAGGACCAGCTCCCACAGGGGCACACTGCCCCCACGGGCCCCAGCCCAGCACAGCCCCAATCCTGCGGCTGTGGTCCCCCAGGGCATGGCCAGGCTGCACTGTCTCCTTGTGCCACCCCACCTTGCGGGCAGCTGAGATGTCTCCAGGCACGCCCTGTGCATGGAGGGCTGTAGGGGCCCAGGCTCTTGGGGTGCTGGGACCCAGAGATTGGGCTGTGGCGTGTTCCCCGCTCTGGGAGCAGAACAGGCACCCTGGGGGACTCGCTTGGATGTGGCTGTCCCTATTGCTGCTCTTAAGAGGTCAGGCAGAAATCCCTCCAGAGGCCAGGACCAACCCCATCTGAATTGCAGCATCCTGCCCAATTGCGACAGGTTTCCCTGCCTTTCCAGATTCCCCTGGCCCCGCCACCCCAAGCCCCTAGGAGCAGAGATGGGTAAGGGCTTTCCAGCAAGGAAGGAGGGGTGAGAAGGCCAGTTTGCTCATCCTAGGGCTGAAGGTGCTGGGACACATGGGGCTGCTCCGCCCGTTGCACCCCAAGGCAAAGGGTGAGGGGCAGAGCACAGCTGGAGCCAGAGGAGCACAGCTGGAGCTGGGGCTGCCTGACTCATCAGGGGATGGAGGGAGGGAAGGCTGTGGGGAGTGATGTCCATGACTTTTTCTGGGAATGCTGTCTCAGACCCCAGCGAGAACTAGGGTCATGCCTCCCCACCCTTCTCTTCCCCTGCCTTGTTAGGTCTCCTGGTTGCCACCATCACCCGTGCCAGGAAAGGCACTCTAGAAAATCTCCTAGATTGCTGGAGCCCTGCTCGATTGTCCTTCCAGCACGTACCAGGGTGCTTCAGGTCCCCCATGAGGACTAGGGCCTGTGAACGTGAGGCTCCTTCCACTTGTTTGAAGAAGGCCTCCTCTACATCTTCCTCCTCAACAGGAGGTCTCTAGCAGGTAACTGCCAACACGGCACCCACGTTGCTCTGCCTGCTGATGCGGACCCATAAGCTGGCTCCTGTCCCACCCCAAGCAGAAGGCAAGTCCACCTCCTCGCCTTCCCAGACAGTCCTTCCTGAAGAGCCAGTGTCCCTCCACCACAGCCCTCCCGCTGTGCCATCTACCCACCACACCTCTGTGGTCCCAGTGTGGCCGCAGCCCTGTAATCACACACAGACTTCTGGCCCTGCTGATGCTTCTCCACGCTGTGTGCATGAGCGTGCGGGCACTTCAGGGAGGCACCAGCTGTGCTGGTTTCCAGGGAAGAGCGTTAGAGCCTCCTCTGTTGTGCTGCCTGTGTGTTGGGATGTGCAGGAGCGGGGCTGCACATGTTCACGCTGTGCTGTGTGTGGGGACTTTATTCCCTCCTGCCCCTACCAGCAGTTCTGGGATCACTCATAGGGTGTGTGTAATCCCTTTCGATGGATCCATCACCAGGCACAGATCAGTCAGTCCAGCTGGCAACAGCCCCAGAGCTCTTCATTTTGTAAAGGGGCCTCCCAGCCCCTCTGCTAACAGCCACTGCTACAGCTGCCGCTCCCAGCAACTTCCCCTCTGCTGCGGTTACCAGCATCTAGTGCTAGGGAGGAAGAAAGAGAAGTGTATGATCGTATGGACAGGGAGAAGGCAGAGAAATCCTACAGGCTTAGCTCAGGCCACCTGTGACGGGATCTGCTTGCGATGAAGCCTCAAGGTGTGTGTGAAGTGGGAGAGGAGCCTTGTGCCCAAGCCCATGAGAAGGTCCCAGGTGCCGCTGATCAGCCTGGGGCTGAGTCAGGTGGGGCCAACACCTTGGGTGTCCCATACAGGTGTCCCCCCTCAGGGCAAGGTGTCTTGGGGCAGGACTCTGCAAGGGAAGGACATGCTCTCTGGTTTGGAAAGGGTTTGGAGAGCCAGCCATCAGAGGGATCCCCCCGTCTTCAGCCAGGGCTTTTACGTCCCACATGGAAAGCCAATTCTGGGTGCCCAGGCAGTCCCCTTGGGTGTCAGGGAGGCCCAGCCCAAAGCCAGCCTCCAGAACCTGCTTCTGTCTCGCAAGGGGTGTCAGAGAAATGCCCTCTTTCCCCCAGGGCTGCTCTCAGTGGAGGGATGGGCCTTGCAGCCAGGGGAAGCACCATCCCTTTTTGGAGACGGTTACCAGGGGAGCTGCCTCTGCTGCTCTTGATGCTGCCTGTTGTTCTCAGTGATGTGCTTGAAGATGTTCCTCCATGCTTGACGTGGCTCCAGCCTTCTGAGGACCCGGACTGCTCATGGGGAAAGGTGGCTGCAACAACAGGGAAACATCATCCTTCAGCCTCTGCCGGAGACCCCTTCTGCCTCTCCCCTCGCCCGGCCCCTGCACCCACCCAGTCCCCTGTGTACCCACCCTTTCACCCTGTGGTGAGTTCTGGGCCTTGGCCGTGGCGGTAACCCAGGTCATGCCCATGTTAGGAGACATCAGAGGGTGCCCTATGCAACCCCAGGACACAGGCACAGGGGTCCTGGACATCTCTGTGGGGTCACAATTGCCCCAAGCTGCCCCCAGAGCTGGCGCATGCTTACTCAGGCTGGAGTCTCTCCAGCTGGGCTGCTGCTGCCATCTCCTCCGCTGGGAGAAGGTTTTCAGCCTTTCTCCACCTCTTGCTGACCTCCCTTCTCCTGGGCTGGGCTGGAGGGTGGGGAGTCCAAGTGCCTCCAGTGCCGAGTGCCTGACAAGGAGGAGATGCTCTGAGCAAACCAGAGGGCAAACACAGGTGCCGATTCCCAGACGACCTCTTGAAAGGAGCCTGCAGCTGGACCTGGGAGCCGGGACACTCAGCACCGCATGCCCAACATCACGGCTGACGGCTCCTTTTGCCTCTTGGATCCTGCTCCCAATCTCTCCCAGGGAAAAACCCCTGCCCTGCAACTGGGTGTCAGTCCTGCTACCACCCCCTGCAGACCTGCCACCCTGGCTGCCCTGACAGAGAGGGTCGCTGCTGCTCTCAGCAGTATCAATTGCTGCCCGTACCTGGGGCAGCTGTCGGTCCTCCCCTGCAGACCAGGCTTCCTACGCCACCCATTCTGCCTTTGCTTGCCCTCGCTGCTCTTGCCACCGGGTCTTCGCTTGCTCCCACTCTGCGGACAGCTGCCAGACCTCCACGAGGGGATGGAAATGCAGCAGCAAGCAGGATTAGTCTCAGCTCCTGGAGGGGCTTCCTTTGGGTCTGACCCACTTTGCTGCCCCTTGCCTCAGCCGGTCGGTCAGCTTTGCCCCTAACAGATCAGGGGCCGTGGAGTCACGCCAGGCTCTTCAACTCATGGCAAACACAGCTGAGTGACCAAAGACCTCCACTGTCAACGACCTAGGAAGGACTTGCACGTTTTTTCCAGAGCCCCTGGCCAGAATAAAGTGTTTCATGACAACCCAGGGGGCAATAACAGGCGGGAACGGTGTGCAGCACCTTCCTTTTCAGGAAGAAGGTCTGAAGGAGGTGACAGACAGGTTCCAATGAACGCAAGCCACGGGATCCTTTCAGGGTGGCTCTCTGCACAAAGAGGCTTTTGCTGAGTCTCAAACAGCACGGTAGTCACAGCAAGGCACGTACCCGCAGCGCTCTCTTGCAGCCTTCAGACGATGGGAATGCAGCGCTGGGCCTGCCTGGACGAGCTGGCTCCTGCCTGCCTGCCTCCTTCGTCCTGAGGGATCTGCCTGCACATGGGGGGAGCACGCTGCAAAAGAAACAACAGGAGGAGTCAGCATGAGCGCGGGGCAGTTTTGTCTCCCATTTTCACCCGGTATCAAAGCTCCCCAGGCTGGCAGAAGAAGTGGGGCAGGTGGGGCCGTTTCCCATGGCAAGCTGGAGCCTTTCCTGAGCCTCGTCAGACGGATGGGAAAGGACTGCACCTCAGGTCTGGTGTAAGGGCATGCCAAGCGATGGAGGGTGCACCAACATCCTCCACCTTCCCCACTAAGGGGCCCACGATGGGGCAAACAAGCTCATAAAAAATGTGGGGCATGCGTCGGGGACCTTCCTGAGTCCCTACAGCCAGAGTGTCCAAAGGAGATGTCTTGCCTACATGGGCGCAAAGGTCCCTTTCCCCCTTCCCACAAGGGTCTCGCCTGGCAGAAGGCTTCTTCCCTGTGTCTTGCTGCCTGGTGCCCGGCCCCCGGTTTGGCAGCACAGCGAGGGAAAACTTCACCCACCTCTGCAGCAGCTTCTCAGGATGCCCCTCTGCACCTGGGAAAGGAGGAAGCTCTTCAGAGCAGCCCTGTGGAGCGTGTGTTTTAACCAGGCTGCGGTCACCCAGCGTGGGGCCGGGCCCCATTGGGAGAGCAGGGCCCCACCTGGACAGCAGGGCCCTGTTCCCGTACCTCTTTTTGATTGCTTCAGCCTGTTTCCCAGCAGGTTCCCTGCTGACCCAGGGACACCTGGAGGGAGCCCAGAGGGCAAAGAGAAAGTGACACCGTGCGCTGGTCCTTTGCTGCTGAGCTGGGCCAGACTCCTGGGACAGAGGGAGCTCCTGGCAAGTGGGCAGCGCTGCACAGAGACACCTCTGCCCACGAGCAGCCCCTCTGCAAAGCACAGCAGGGCTCAGGGCACTGCCTGCAGGCACAGAGGGGAGAGGAGCAAGGCAGAGAGAGGTTAAAGGCAATGCAGAGGACAAGGATACCGAGAGCTGACTGGGGGAAAAAAGTTGCAGCTACAGAACTAGCTGAAACTGGCAGATGCAAGCAGAATGAAGAAGAAAGTGACCAAGGAAACAATTCCAGGAGAAAGAGGTAACTTCAGAAGGCGGCCAGCCCAGCGACCAAGCAAACCAGTAAGAAATCAAGAGACCACTGACCAGAATTAAGTGATTGGACTTGGGGTGGTACGTTGGGGTACTTGGGGTGATGGGTGGTACGTTCCAGGAAATCTGCCCATAAGGGTATAATGGGGGTGCGTGATCTGCAGTAGGGGTCCCTCCTTGGAGCCACCCACCTCGAGCTGCTCTGCATGTCAGATAAATAAACCACTTACTAACTCAGGGGATTGGCGACTCGTCTTCTGCGAGCAGAAACCTAGGGCCGAGCCCTGTTGAGGTGGCACCCGCATAATTCCTACCATGGTCTAGGGGCTGGCTGCACAATTCCCAAAACAACAAGCCAAGGGCCTGCTCCTGCCCTATCACCTACTCAGGCACATGTGACATCACAAGAAGCTGCCGAAGCCAGCTGCATGCTCCTGCCCTAAGACCTACAGAGCCACCATTGACATCACAAGCACCTGCACCAGCCAGGAGTCTATTTATACCCAGACAGCTACTTAGCCATCAGTGACAACACAAGCAGCTCTACAAGACACACCCTGCTCCTGCCCTATCAACTACTCATGCACCTATGACATCACAAGCACCTACACAAGCCAGGTGCATACTCCTGCCCCATCACCTGCTTGGGTGCCACCTATGACATCGCAAGTAGCAGCACGTGCCGGGGTCGTGCTCCACGCCTATTGGCTACTCAGTCAACAGTGGCCCTCCAGGAACCTGAAGAAGTCAGGGGCATGCTTCTGTCCTACCACCTCATCCGCTATCACTTACATCACAAGCAGCTGCAGAAGCCAGGGGCATACTCCTGCCCTATTACCTACTCAGGCACATATGACATCATAAGCACCTGCACAAGCCAAGAAACAAGAAAGATCAGCCACAGACATGCAGAGAACTGGACAGCCACACACTTGGTGCCTACACAGTAGCAGTATCAAGGCCCTGCCGAGACACAAAACATTAAATTAATGTGCCGTTTTTCTACACAGGAAGCAACTAAGGATCAACTCAATACAACCATCTGTGGTTACGTATTTTCACAAGAGGCACACGCTGCTTCAGCTTCTACCTTTCAGTCTCTTACCCATGAGAAAATGGAAGCATGTTCTATGGCAAGAGGAAACCCTTAATTGGAAAGTCAGTTCACGGCCTAATTTGCCTCTCTATGCACATATCTAGTGAATAACCCAGGAAACGTTTCAGAAGGCTCATTCACACTGCTCCTGTGCCTGCAGCACCCCTGGGCCTGGGCCTGGGCCCGGGCCCCACCTGCATCTCACCAGTTTCTCCTCAGGCCACTCAGCCTCTGCCCCCTCCAGCCCCGCCCCAGGCCAGCTGTGACTGACAGGCCACCTCCTGCTGCGCTGATTGGCTCAGCTGTGGCCAATGGCACTACTGTTGCTGGGCTGGCTGGAGCCAGCTGGCACCAGCTGGGCGGGCAGGGGCAGCCCAGGCCTCTCCTCCCAGAGCTGCCCTGCCCCCGCTGCCCTCCCACACTGCCACAGACCCTGGGGTGGATCCTGGTCATGGGGGGGTGATTTTGGGCAGCCATGGCCATGGGCAGGAGGAGCTGCCTGTGATTATCCTGTAGCTTTTTTGGGCTTTAATTCAGGCATCTTCAGAGGAATAAAGTCAAACGCCAGCAGCTTCTGTCCAGGCCCTCTCCTGGAGCAGACAGGCTGTCCAGGAAAGGGCCCTGTCAGGGCACAGGCCTCATCCTGCTGCGCTCGCCCAACCCACTCCGCCAGTCGCGGCAACTCACCCCCTGACCGCAGCTCGTTCCTCAGCCAGCCGGGATACTGGACCTGCGGAGAGATGGCCTTCAAGAAGGGCCATTGCCCCTGGAGCTGTTCTCTCAGCAGCTCAAGGTGTGTGCACAGCTCTGCCGTCCCTCTGTCCACTCATGGGGTCTGGGCCTGCTCAGGGAGAGAGGGAAGGGAAGGGGGTTGAGGGGAAGGGACATGACAGGAGGGGAGGAGAGGGGGCAGGAGAGGAGCTGCCGTGGGTTTGCTCTGGAACAGCAAGTCTTTCCCAAAATGTGGGTCTGTCTGTGCTGCCAGCCACAGCCCTGGGCAGGAGGAGCTGTGTGGTGGGAGCTGCTGGTGTCGGCCAGGCCGGCACCTGGCAGGAGGGAGGGCTCTGCCCTCGGTCACACCGCCCATGCTGAGCCCAGCCCCCAGGGCCTTCCTCAGGCCTCGCCTTCCCCCGGGGCTGAGGAGAAGAGACACCCTGTCCTGGCATGGCCCAGGGCATCCTCCTGTGGCCAGAAAAAAGGACGGAGTCCCGTCACTCTCCCTACACAGGCTGACCGCTGTCCTTCGTGTCTGTCCCCGGGGCTCCCCAGCACTGGCAGGCCCCGCAGGGCTTCAGGGCCAAGCAAACGCTGGGGTGCCAGGGGGTCCTGGGGCCCCGGGGCAGCTTTGGGCATCTCTGAAGCTGAGGCACGGCTGCCCCTTTGCTTCTGCAGATGCAGTTATTTGCTGCCCCTTCATGGTCAGAACTGTTTCTCCCCGTGGCACGTGGCTTGGACAGATGATACTTCCCTGTTAGTCGGGGAGAACTTCAGGGAAACGAAGACGTCATAACATGCACACAGGTCGGGGGACAGTGAAAAGGAGCCATGTCAAGGTTGTCCTCCTCTTTCACATCTGAACTCAGATAATTGGGTGCCTCCCAGCACCTGTCAGCTTTTTTTCCTCCAAGCTTCACAGCGTTTTGCCAGTGAAAGCGAGTTGGGCTGAGCTGGTCTTCGGGATAACTCAACTCCTTTCTTTTTTAATTGTGTGCCTACGCTTCTCTTTTTTCCCACCTTTTCTTTCTTCTCCACTCCCCCAAAGTTCCATGCTCTATTAAAGGTAATTTTTATTTGACTTCCTGCACAGATCGGAGAGTAGATACAGGATATAAGTATAGGCTGGTCTATACCTTCAGAGCCACAGGCTATAGACTACATAGGTATGGGCTACGGGTGGAGTTACTGTTTGATAATTATCATCTCTTTTCCGTATTCTAAAATAGGCAAGCAATGGGGCAGCAGTGTAATCCTCCTACTGAGAAGTTGGGCTCAGTCTGGAATGATAGGAAGCCCACCCTAACTGATACAGTAGGAAGCGAGACAGAAAAGGAGAATGGTCAAGAGAGCCATTGAAGTAGCAGCTGAAAGCTGGTAACTCCTGCCTACAAGGTGGGAAAGTGTGGGCTGGAGAGGCAGAGGGCTCTGCTGCTAACGCTGGCAACGGGTAAGCAGCAGGTCCTCTTCAGAGGAGGTGACAGGCATCTGAGTCTTTCAAAAGGTCCTTCGCAATTGCTGTGAACTGGGGCCCTGCGACAGTGATGGCAAAGCCATCAGACTGCAACTCGGTTCGGTGTGTTTCGTTTTCGGTACCCATTTCATTGAGCTAGAATTATTTCTTTGCAATTAGGTGACGGGGATCTTCTTGCACTGATCTTCTCTTTCTGGAGCGCGTCCTGACATCCATTGTCATCCAGAGCTTTCCCCTCTGTTCCAAAGAGGAGCAATGGTCATGATGTGGAATGACTCCTGTAAGTAATGACTTCAGCACTAAGCTTGGATTTTCTGCATCGCTGAAGACAAACGGACATAGCAGGTGCTCCATCCCTGACTTTTAATGTGCTTAAAATCTAGAGGGAATAGGCAGGTGTTTCCTCCTCATCATCCCCTTCCTCCTCTTCCTCCTGCGTCTTGTTGCCTCCTGTTGCCTCCTCCTCCTTCTCCTGTTGCTTCCTGTTGCTTTCTGTTGCCTCCTGTTGCCTCTTCCTCTTCCTCCTTGTTGCCTCCTTCTCTTCTCTTCCTCCTCCTCCTGTTGCCTCCTGTTGCCTCCTGCTGCCTCCTCCTCTTCCTTCTCCTCCTGTTGCCTCCTGTTGCCTCCTCCTCCTCTTGCTTCTCCTTGCCTCCTGTTGCTTCATGTTGCCTCCTCCTCCTCCCGTTTAAACCTGTTGCCTCCTTCTCCTGTTCCTGTTGCCTCCTGTTGCCATATGCTGCCTCCTCCTCCTCCTGTTGCCTCCTTCTCCTGATTCCTCCTGTTGTCTTCCCCTTCTTTAGTTGCTTCATATTTCTTCCTGTTGTGTTCTACTACTCCTCATGTTGCCTCCAGTTGATTCCTGTTTCTTCTTCCTCCTCCTCTTCCTCCTGTTGCTTCCTTTTGCCTCTTGTTGGCTATTCGTTCTCCTCGTCCTTTTACCACCTGTTGCGTCTTCTGGCCTCTTTCTCCTCCTCCTGTTGCCTTCTTTTCCCTCCTGTTCCCTTCCCCGCTTCTTGCCTTCTGTTCCCTTCCCTTCTTTCTCCTCCTCCTCCTTCTGTAGCTTCATATTTTTGCATGTTGCCTCCTCCTCCTCCTGTTGCCTCCTGTTGCCTGCTGCATACTCCTCCTCTTCTTGTGCTTCCTCTTGCCTCCTCATCCTCTTCCTCCTTCTCCACATGTTGCCTCCTTTTACCTCTTCCTCCTCATCGTCCTGATGCTCCTGAGTGGAAGGGAGAGACGAGTGCCATGGAGCAATCCTGTGTTTGAACTGCATTCACTGCCATTCAGATCTGAAGGAGCATACTGAAGTATTTCAAGGGAGCTTCTCTGTTCTGTTGGCTTACAGACGTGCCTGGAGGTGACGGATATCCAGCCTCGTGGCTGGATTCCATGGCTGTCACGCTGGGAGATCGCCTGGGTAGTCATGGCTTTTTACTTCCTTTGAGAGCTGCCAGCTCAAAGCCCAAATGCGAGCGAGGCATCTCTTGCAGCTGGCACAATATACACCTGCATCGTGTGCGCCATATCATTACGTGATCCCCTCATATGTTGTGCTATTCAGTTATGACAGTGTATATCACAAGGTACGATGGAAACTTCTCGTCTGTGTTTGGTTGCAGCTGTGGATACAGGGAGGGCTTTTCCGACTTCTCGGCTGGATCCTACGCTGGAGCTCACCTGGCAGCCCAGGGGTGAGTAGGCAGTCTTGACTGACTTCGTAGACTAGGCACTCGTTTTCAGTATTTTATTTGTCAGAAATTTAACTTTATACTTTCCGTTAAGGTCCTCAAAGAGCAAAGGATAAAGCTGAAATAGGAAACTCTTCTGAGCGGTCATCAGAATTGCTAAAGGAACTCCTGAAGGAGTGGGTATATACCACTCTTACCAGAAGACTTGGGAAGCTGAGGTTTTAGAGGCATGCATGGACAAGCAGTAGCCTACACAGCAGGAAGGGATCGATCGGAGCCTCACTGCGGTGACGCTCAATTTCACGCCTTGCACGTGCTGGCAAGCTGCAGAGATTTTCCAGAGCCTCTGCTGCCCATTATGGTTCCAGCTGAGTCCCAGGGACAGCTGCTGCCCCAGTTATAGCGTTACTGGTCAGAGCCGTTCTGGGCAGACGTTGGTACCCAGCTGGCAGGAACTGGCGGTGCTCACTCCTTGAATGCATGAGGGACTTGCCAAGGAGTTCATTCCTGATAAGCCGTGAGAGGGCAAGCACCCTGGCCATTGCCAGCGGGGAGAGTGCCACTGGGAGGTGGAGAGGATGCGCAGACAGCTTGGGGTCGCTGGGAGCGGCCGACCTTGCCTGGGCTGCAGGCATCCCCCATTCAGGATCGGAGCGCCCCAGCTTCACAGCCTGGTCCAGCCCCGTTGTTCTCCTTGATGTCTGAGGACTCTCGGTGACAGCTCGGGGTCAGGGACGGGTGAAAGCTGGACACCCAGCTTGAGGCTGGACACCCAACTTGAAGGCAGCTAAAATGAAGGGCTGTGCATTCAGTCTCGGGTGGTTTAGCTGTCTGTTTCTAGTTGTGTTTTCAAACACTTGGTTGAGGGTTTCCTCTTGTTTTGGGGGACTGTGGGCTCTTCACTGCCACTTGTGAAAGTTCCCAGAATATGGTTGCAAGAGCTGGGGGTTGCAAGAGCTGGGTCCCCCATGTGTGTCTGTTACCCTGACCACGTGATGGAGTTGGCATGATGGGAAGTGCTTCTCAGGAGGGCTCTTTCCCCAGCTGAACCGGCTACAGGGTCTTCCTGTCCTCTCTGAAGGAAGTAATTTACCATCATCTTGCAGTTTGCCAAAAATGTACTAAGTGAAATGTGAACAAGAAGGTGCCATGCAATCTCCTAGTCTCTCAGCAGGTCAGGATTTCCTGCCTACTGGTAAACTGGAAAGGGTCTAGCGCTTACACTTTTCTCCATGAATGACACGTTGTTCGGACTAGTGACTAGGTGCATCCCCAAATGCCCAGGCTTTGTTTCTCTAGTGTATTTGGAGAAGTATTGCCTCCTGAAGGTACCGTGTTCCTGATGAGGAATGGCCACTTCTAATTAAGCTGACCCACCTTCTTTCTAAAGAGACGGACGGTGAGACTGTGGAGAAGGAGGCACTCCAGGAAGGAGGGGGTCTCGCGGTGCCAGTCTCCAATGAAAAAACAGGGGCAATTCAATCAACAGGCGTGCCAGGTAATTGCTATCCTTCGTTCATCCAGTGAAATAAGCCAGTGCGTGTCTGCAGGCTCTTCCCCTGCTGCCCACTACTGCATATGGTGTCAACAGCCAAACTATTAGTGCAGAGCAAGCGTTCTAAAAGAAGCCAAGAACGGCTCTCTGAGGAGGACTGTCATCTCTGGGGTGGTGAGGCTATTGCCATCAGGAAACACGGAACGGGCGTTGGACAGGGCTGCTTCCGGACATGCCAGCTGCCCCAGAGCACCGGAGATCTGGCCTCAACGCCCAGAGAGGTCCATGAGGTGGGGGGCCTCGGTTGCACAGGGCCCCGCCAGGTGGGCAGGATGGGGCAGTCTCAGTCTCCCACCCCTCTGGGAGCCCCGCCCTCTTGAGGTGACATGTGGGGGCGGGGCACGCTGGGGGCGGTGCTTGGGGGAGGGGCAGTGCCCCAGTGGCATGACTGCAGTGGGGAGGCCGGGCTGTGAGGTCACAGAGCCCCGCTGGGCCGCGCTGTGATGTGCACTGCCGGGCCACGGGCATCGCTTCAGCAGTGCCAGCAGCGCCAGCAGCGGCAGTGGCAGCAGCAGCAGCGGCAGTAGCAGCAGCGGCAGCAACATGATGCAGGGGCGGGGGACCATGGCCCCCCCCCACCTCCTTATCCTCCTCCTGGTGGCCCTGCGAGCCTGGGACGTCGGGGCTGCTCCGTGGCGAGCGCAGGGATTAGGTAGGCGGGCAGGCGAGGGCCAGCACCCAGCCCTGGCAGCATGGTGCACCACTCTCCACTCCTCGGGGTGACAGCGGGGCTGGGCTCGTGGTGGGGCAGGGCCAGGAGAGCAGCGGGGCTGGAATGGGCCAGGTGAGCCGTGTCCAGCTCCGCAGGCAAGTGGGAAACAGATGCCCCGCAGGGAGGCGCAGGGGGCTGCAGCCTCTGCGGGGGCATTTTCCAGGTGAACGGTGGGGCCAGGATCGGCACCGCGGGGTGAGAATCCATCCCTACAGACGGCCCTGTGTCGCCCTGACCCAAGGAAGCCTTTCACAGGCACAGCCATGCCCAGGGCCTGACTCTGCCGCTCCTAGGCTGGGTCCTGGCTTTCAGCCTCGGGGACATCTGTCCTCGGGAGATGTCTTCTCAGGACAACGGGAGCATTCCTGCTGTAGCCCTGCAGTGCTCTCCTTGGGCAAACCCAGGTCCCCATGGGACACACAGCCCCGGCCTGCAGCCCGGGGAACAGATGGGGCAGCACTGGTGCAGACTCTCACTGGCCAGCGGGCTCTTCTCCACGAGACATGTGAATGATAATTTTTTTCCTCTGGTGCTTTTGTGTGGGCTTCCTTTGTGCACTGTAGAGACCTCCCAGTAAGAAATCCCCGAGGGGACGTACGTTTGTCCAGCCGGTCCTTGAGGGGTGTTGCACATGGCCTGGAAACAGTGTGTTGAGAGCTTCCGGGTGCCAGCCAACAGGTCACCCAGGCCCCTCTGCAGCTTTGGAAATCTCCACCCACGTCTGGGTCCCCCGTCATTACCTGACCCCCCTCCAGTCACTGCAGGTCACTGAGAAAGAAGTAGATCACAACATCTAACGGAAACATGCTTGGTTACAGCTCTGCCAGTAGGTGACGGCCACCCGACTCCTCAGCCAGATCTCGTCTGGGAGCCTCAGGGTGATCCCACAGGTATGTCGCTTGAACAAATGAGCATGTAGGCTTTAATATTCTCTTCATATGAAATTTAACTTCATATTTGCTTGGCTGGCGCTCAGACATGCAGAAGAGCAGAGAGGCAAAGGGTCGGGCTCGATGATGTGCCCCGGGGCGCTCTGCTTTGCAAAGTGTTCTTTCCCAGCCTCTCCGACCCTGCGCTGCTTCCAGCGACTGCTGCAAAGCCAGGCCTGTTGGGGTTGAGTTTAGAGCTGGTGTGAGCTCCAGGGAGTCCTTTCTCCCGACAGCTCCGTGCATGGTTTGGTTTAGACCGACATGGTCTAGGCACCCAGTAACTGGCTGCACGATGCTCCTGAGTGGAAGGGAGAGACGAGTGCCATGGAGCAATCCTGTGTTTGAACTGCATTCACTGCCATTCAGATCTGAAGGAGCATACTGAAGTATTTCAAGGGAGCTTCTCTGTTCTGTTGGCTTACAGACGTGCCTGGAGGTGACGGATATCCAGCCTCGCGGCTGGATTCCATGGCTGTCACGCTGGGAGATCGCCTGGGTAGTCATGGCTTTTTACTTCCTTTGAGAGCTGCCAGCTCAAAGCCCAAATGCGAGCGAGGCATCTCTTGCAGCTGGCACAATATACACCTGCATCGTGTGCGCCATATCGTTACGTGATCCCCTCATATGTTGTGCTATTCAGTTATGACAGTGTATATCACAAGGTACGATGGAAACTTCTCGTCTGTGTTTGGTTGCAGCTGTGGGTACAGGGAGGGCTTTTCCGACTTCTCGGCTGGATCCTACGCTGGAGCTCACCTGGCAGCCCAGGGGTGAGTAGGCAGTCTTGACTGACTTCGTAGACTAGGCACTCGTTTTCAGTATTTTATTTGTCAGAAATTTAACTTTATACTTTCCGTTAAGGTCCTCAAAGAGCAAAGGACAGAGCCGAAATAGGAAACTCTTCCGAGCAGTCATCAGGACTGCTAAATGAAATCCTGAAGGAACTGGACAAAGCAGCACGTGGTGGGTATATATCAGTCTTAACCAGAAGACTTGGGAAGCTGAGGTTTTAGAGGCATGCATGGACAAGCAGTAGCCTACACAGCAGGAAGGGATCGATCAGAGCCTCACTGCGGTGACGCTCAATTTCACGCCTTGCACGTGCTGGCAAGCTGCAGAGATTTTCCAGAGCCTCTGCTGCCCATTATGGTTCCAGCTGAGTCCCAGGGACAGCTGCTGCCCCAGTTATAGCGTTACTGGTCAGAGCCGTTCTGGGCAGATGTTGGTACCCAGCTGGCAGGAACTGGCGGTGCTCACTCCTTGAATGCATGTGGGACTTGCCAAGGAGTTCATTCCTGATAAGCCGTGAGAGGGCAAGCACCCTGGCCGTTGCCAGCGGGGAGAGTGCCACTGGGAGGTGGAGAGGATGCGCAGACAGCTTGGGGTCGCTGGGAGCGGCCGACCTTGCCTGGGCTGCAGGCATCTCCCATTCAGGATCGGAGCGCCCCAGCTTCACAGCCTGGTCCAGCCCCGTTGTTCTCCTCGATGTCTGAGGACTCTCGGTGACAGCTCGGGGTCAGGGACGGGTGAAAGCTGGACACCCAGCTTGAGGCTGGACACCCAACTTGAAGGCAGCTAAAATGAAGGGCTGTGCATTCAGTCTCGGGTGGTTTAGCTGTCTGTTTCTAGTTGTGTTTTCAAACACTTGGTTGAGGGTTTCCTCTTGTTTTGGGGGACTGTGGGCTCTTCACTGCCACTTGTGAAAGTTCCCAGAATATGGTTGCAAGAGCTGGGGGTTGCAAGAGCTGGGTCCCCCATGTGTGTCTGTTACCCTGACCACGTGATGGAGTTGGCATGATGGGAAGTGCTTCTCAGGAGGGCTCTTTCCCCAGCTGAACCGGCTACAGGGTCTTCCTGTCCTCTCTGAAGGAAGTAATTTACCATCATCTTGCAGTTTGCCAAAAATGTACTAAGTGAAATGTGAACAAGAAGGTGCCATGCAATCTCCTAGTCTCTCAGCAGGTCAGGATTTCCTGCCTACTGGTAAACTGGAAAGGGTCTAGCGCTTACACTTTTCTCCATGAATGACACGTTGTTCGGACTAGTGACTAGGTGCATCCCCAAATGCCCAGGCTTTGTTTCTCTAGTGTATTTGGAGAAGTATTGCCTCCTGAAGGTACCGTGTTCCTGATGAGGAACGGCCACTTCTAATTAAGCTGACCCACCTTCTTTCTAAAGAGACGGACGGTGAGACTGTGGAGAAGGAGGCACTCCAGGAAGGAGGGGGTCTCGCGGTGCCAGTCTCCAATGAAAAAACAGGGGCAATTCAATCAACAGGCGTGCCAGGTAATTGCTATCCTTCGTTCATCCAGTGAAATAAGTCAGTGCGTGTCTGCAGGCTCTTCCCCTGCTGCCCACTACTGCATATGGTGTCAACAGCCAAACTATTAGTGCAGAGCAAGCGTTCTAAAAGAAGCCAAGAACGGCTCTCTGAGGAGGACTGTCATCTCTGGGGTGGTGAGGCTATTGCCATCAGGAAACACGGAACGGGCGTTGGACAGGGCTGCTTCCGGACATGCCAGCTGCCCCAGAGCACCGGAGATCTGGCCTCAACGCCCAGAGAGGTCCATGAGGTGGGGGGCCTCGGTTGCACAGGGCCCCGCCAGGTGGGCAGGATGGGGCAGTCTCAGTCTCCCACCCCTCTGGGAGCCCCGCCCTCTTGAGGTGACATGTGGGGGCGGGGCACGCTGGGGGCGGTGCTTGGGGGAGGGGCAGTGCCCCAGTGGCATGACTGCAGTGGGGAGGCCGGGCTGTGAGGTCACAGAGCCCCGCTGGGCCGCGCTGTGATGTGCACTGCCGGGCCGCGGGCACCGCTTCAGCAGTGCCAGCAGCGCCAGCAGCAGCAGTGGCAGCAGCAGCAGTGGCAGTAGCAGCAGCGGCAGCAACATGATGCAGGGGCGGGGGACCATGGCCCCCCCCCCACCTCCTTATCCTCCTCCTGGTGGCCCTGCGAGCCTGGGACGTCGAGGCTGCTCCGTGGCGAGCGCGGGGATTAGGTAGGCGGGCAGGCGAGGGCCAGCACCCAGCCCTGGCAGCATGGTGCACCACTCTCCACTCCTCGGGGTGACAGCGGGGCTGGGCTCGTGGTGGGGCAGGGCCAGGAGAGCAGCGGGGCTGGAATGGGGCAGGTGAGCCGTGTCCAGCTCCGCAGGCAAGTGGGAAACAGATGCCCCGCAGGGAGGCGCAGGGGGCTGCAGCCTCTGCGGGGGCATTTTCCAGGTGAACGGTGGGGCCAGGAGCGGCACTGCGGGGTGAGAATCCGTCCCTACAGACGGCCCTGTGTTGCCCTGACCCAAGGAAGCCTTTCACAGGCACAGCCATGCCCAGGGCCTGACTCTGCCGCTCCTAGGCTGGGTCCTGGCTTTCAGCCTCGGGGACATCTGTCCTCGGGAGATGTCTTCTCAGGACAACGGGAGCATTCCTGCTGTAGCCCTGCAGTGCTCTCCTTGGGCAAACCCAGGTCCCCATGGGACACACAGCCCCGGCCTGCAGCCCGGGGAACAGATGGGGCAGCACTGGTGCAGACTCTCACTGGCCAGCGGGCTCTTCTCCACGAGACATGTGAATGATAATTTTTTTCCTCTGGTGCTTTTGTGTGGGCTTCCTTTGTGCACTGTAGAGACCTCCCAGTAAGAAATCCCCGAGGGGACGTACGTTTGTCCAGCCGGTCCTTGAGGGGTGTTGCACATGGCCTGGAAACAGTGTGTTGAGAGCTTCCGGGTGCCAGCCAACAGGTCACCCAGGCCCCTCTGCAGCTTTGGAAATCTCCACCCACGTCTGGGTCCCCCGTCATTACCTGACCCCCCTCCAGTCACTGCAGGTCACTGAGAAAGAAGTAGATCACAACATCTAACGGAAACATGCTTGGTTACAGCTCTGCCAGTAGGTGACGGCCACCCGACTCCTCAGCCAGATCTCGTCTGGGAGCCTCAGGGTGATCCCACAGGTATGTCGCTTGAACGAATGAGCATGTAGGCTTTAATATTCTCTTCATATGAAATTTAACTTCATATTTGCTTGGCTGGCGCTCAGACATGCAGAAGAGCAGAGAGGCAAAGGGTCGGGCTCGATGATGTGCCCCGGGGCGCTCTGCTTTGCAAAGTGTTCTTTCCCAGCCTCTCCGACCCTGCGCTGCTTCCAGCGACTGCTGCAAAGCCAGGCCTGTTGGGGTTGAGTTTAGAGCTGGTGTGAGCTCCAGGGAGTCCTTTCTCCCGACAGCTCCGTGCATGGTTTGGTTTAGACCGACATGGTCTAGGCACCCAGTAACTGGCTGCACGATGCTCCTGAGTGGAAGGGAGAGACGAGTGCCATGGAGCAATCCTGTGTTTGAACTGCATTCACTGCCATTCAGATCTGAAGGAGCATACTGAAGTATTTCAAGGGAGCTTCTCTGTTCTGTTGGCTTACAGACGTGCCTGGAGGTGACGGATATCCAGCCTCGCGGCTGGATTCCATGGCTGTCACGCTGGGAGATCGCCTGGGTAGTCATGGCTTTTTACTTCCTTTGAGAGCTGCCAGCTCAAAGCCCAAATGCGAGCGAGGCATCTCTTGCAGCTGGCACAATATACACCTGCATCGTGTGCGCCATATCGTTACGTGATCCCCTCATATGTTGTGCTATTCAGTTATGACAGTGTATATCACAAGGTACGATGGAAACTTCTCGTCTGTGTGTGGTTGCAGCTGTGGGTACAGGGAGGGCTTTTCCGACTTCTCGGCTGGATCCTACGCTGGAGCTCACCTGGCAGCCCAGGGGTGAGTAGGCAGTCTTGACTGACTTCGTAGACTAGGCACTCGTTTTCAGTATTTTATTTGTCAGAAATTTAACTTTATACTTTCCGTTAAGGTCCTCAAAGAGCAAAGGACAGAGCCGAAATAGGAAACTCTTCCGAGCAGTCATCAGGACTGCTAAATGAAATCCTGAAGGAACTGGACAAAGCAGCACGTGGTGGGTATATATCAGTCTTAACCAGAAGACTTGGGAAGCTGAGGTTTTAGAGGCATGCATGGACAAGCAGTAGCCTACACAGCAGGAAGGGATCGATCGGAGCCTCACTGCGGTGACGCTCAATTTCACGCCTTGCACGTGCTGGCAAGCTGCAGAGATTTTCCAGAGCCTCTGCTGCCCATTATGGTTCCAGCTGAGTCCCAGGGACAGCTGCTGCCCCAGTTATAGCGTTACTGGTCAGAGCCGTTCTGGGCAGACGTTGGTACCCAGCTGGCAGGAACTGGCGGTGCTCACTCCTTGAATGCATGTGGGACTTGCCAAGGAGTTCATTCCTGATAAGCCGTGAGAGGGCAAGCACCCTGGCCGTTGCCAGCGGGGAGAGTGCCACTGGGAGGTGGAGAGGATGCGCAGACAGCTTGGGGTCGCTGGGAGCGGCCGACCTTGCCTGGGCTGCAGGCATCCCCCATTCAGGATCGGAGCGCCCCAGCTTCACAGCCTGGTCCAGCCCCGTTGTTCTCCTCGATGTCTGAGGACTTTCGGTGACAGCTCGGGGTCAGGGACGGGTGAAAGCTGGACACCCAGCTTGAGGCTGGACACCCAACTTGAAGGCAGCTAAAATGAAGGGCTGTGCATTCAGTCTCGGGTGGTTTAGCTGTCTGTTTCTAGTTGTGTTTTCAAACACTTGGTTGAGGGTTTCCTCTTGTTTTGGGGGACTGTGGGCTCTTCACTGCCACTTGTGAAAGTTCCCAGAATATGGTTGCAAGAGCTGGGGGTTGCAAGAGCTGGGTCCCCCATGTGTGTCTGTTACCCTGACCACGTGATGGAGTTGGCATGATGGGAAGTGCTTCTCAGGAGGGCTCTTTCCCCAGCTGAACCGGCTACAGGGTCTTCCTGTCCTCTCTGAAGGAAGTAATTTACCATCATCTTGCAGTTTGCCAAAAATGTACTAAGTGAAATGTGAACAAGAAGGTGCCATGCAATCTCCTAGTCTCTCAGCAGGTCAGGATTTCCTGCCTACTGGTAAACTGGAAAGGGTCTAGCGCTTACACTTTTCTCCATGAATGACACGTTGTTCGGACTAGTGACTAGGTGCATCCCCAAATGCCCAGGCTTTGTTTCTCTAGTGTATTTGGAGAAGTATTGCCTCCTGAAGGTACCGTGTTCCTGATGAGGAACGGCCACTTCTAATTAAGCTGACCCACCTTCTTTCTAAAGAGACGGACGGTGAGACTGTGGAGAAGGAGGCACTCCAGGAAGGAGGGGGTCTCGCGGTGCCAGTCTCCAATGAAAAAACAGGGGCAATTCAATCAACAGGCGTGCCAGGTAATTGCTATCCTTCGTTCATCCAGTGTCATAAGTCAGTGCGTGTCTGCAGGCTCTTCCCCTGCTGCCCACTACTGCATATGGTGTCAACAGCCAAACTATTAGTGCAGAGCAAGCGTTCTAAAAGAAGCCAAGAACGGCTCTCTGAGGAGGACTGTCATCTCTGGGGTGGTGAGGCTATTGCCATCAGGAAACACGGAACGGGCGTTGGACAGGGCTGCTTCCGGACATGCCAGCTGCCCCAGAGCACCGGAGATCTGGCCTCAACGCCCAGAGAGGTCCATGAGGTGGGGGGCCTCGGTTGCACAGGGCCCCGCCAGGTGGGCAGGATGGGGCAGTCTCAGTCTCCCACCCCTCTGGGAGCCCCGCCCTCTTGAGGTGACATGTGGGGGCGGGGCACGCTGGGGGCGGTGCTTGGGGGAGGGGCAGTGCCCCAGTGGCATGACTGCAGTGGGGAGGCCGGGCTGTGAGGTCACAGAGCCCCGCTGGGCCGCGCTGTGATGTGCACTGCCGGGCCGCGGGCACCGCTTCAGCAGTGCCAGCAGCGCCAGCAGCGCCAGCAGCGGCAGTGGCAGCAGCAGCAGCGGCAGTAGCAGCAGCGGCAGCAACATGATGCAGGGGCGGGGGACCATGGCCCCCCCCCACCTCCTTATCCTCCTCCTGGTGGCCCTGCGAGCCTGGGACGTCGGGGCTGCTCCGTGGCGAGCGCGGGGATTAGGTAGGCGGGCAGGCGAGGGCCAGCACCCAGCCCTGGCAGCATGGTGCACCACTCTCCACTCCTCGGGGTGACAGCGGGGCTGGGCTCGTGGTGGGGCAGGGCCAGGAGAGCAGCGGGGCTGGAATGGGCCAGGTGAGCCGTGTCCAGCTCCGCAGGCAAGTGGGAAACAGATGCCCCGCAGGGAGGCGCAGGGGGCTGCAGCCTCTGCGGGGGCATTTTCCAGGTGAACGGTGGGGCCAGGAGCGGCACCGCGGGGTGAGAATCCGTCCCTACAGACGGCCCTGTGTTGCCCTGACCCAAGGAAGCCTTTCACAGGCACAGCCATGCCCAGGGCCTGACTCTGCCGCTCCTAGGCTGGGTCCTGGCTTTCAGCCTCGGGGACATCTGTCCTCGGGAGATGTCTTCTCAGGACAACGGGAGCATTCCTGCTGTAGCCCTGCAGTGCTCTCCTTGGGCAAACCCAGGTCCCCATGGGACACACAGCCCCGGCCTGCAGCCCGGGGAACAGATGGGGCAGCACTGGTGCAGACTCTCACTGGCCAGCGGGCTCTTCTCCACGAGACATGTGAATGATAATTTGTTTCCTCTGGTGCTTTTGTGTGGGCTTCTTTTGTGCACTGTAGAGACCTCCCAGTAAGAAATCCCCGAGGGGACGTACGTTTGTCCAGCCGGTCCTTGAGGGGTGTTGCACATGGCCTGGAAACAGTGTGTTGAGAGCTTCCGGGTGCCAGCCAACAGGTCACCCAGGCCCCTCTGCAGCTTTGGAAATCTCCACCCACGTCTGGGTTCCCCGTCATTACCTGACCCCCCTCCAGTCACTGCAGGTCACTGAGAAAGAAGTAGATCACAACATCTAACGGAAACATGCTTGGTTACAGCTCTGCCAGTAGGTGACGGCCACCCGACTCCTCAGCCAGATCTCGTCTGGGAGCCTCAGGGTGATCCCACAGGTATGTCGCTTGAACGAATGAGCATGTAGGCTTTAATATTCTCTTCATATGAAATTTAACTTCATATTTGCTTGGCTGGCGCTCAGACATGCAGAAGAGCAGAGAGGCAAAGGGTCGGGCTCGATGATGTGCCCCGGGGCGCTCTGCTTTGCAAAGTGTTCTTTCCCAGCCTCTCCGACCCTGCGCTGCTTCCAGCGACTGCTGCAAAGCCAGGCCTGTTGGGGTTGAGTTTAGAGCTGGTGTGAGCTCCAGGGAGTCCTTTCTCCCGACAGCTCCGTGCATGGTTTGGTTTAGACCGACATGGTCTAGGCACCCAGTAACTGGCTGCACGATGCTCCTGAGTGGAAGGGAGAGACGAGTGCCATGGAGCAATCCTGTGTTTGAACTGCATTCACTGCCATTCAGATCTGAAGAAGCATACTGAAGTATTTCAAGGGAGCTTCTCTGTTCTGTTGGCTTACAGACGTGCCTGGAGGTGACGGATATCCAGCCTCGCGGCTGGATTCCATGGCTGTCACGCTGGGAGATCGCCTGGGTAGTCATGGCTTTTTACTTCCTTTGAGAGCTGCCAGCTCAAAGCCCAAATGCGAGCGAGGCATCTCTTGCAGCTGGCACAATATACACCTGCATCGTGAGCGCCATATCGTTACGTGATCCCCTCATATGTTGTGCTATTCAGTTATGACAGTGTATATCACAAGGTACGATGGAAACTTCTCGTCTGTGTTTGGTTGCAGCTGTGGGTACAGGGAGGGCTTTTCCGACTTCTCGGCTGGATCCTACGCTGGAGCTCACCTGGCAGCCCAGGGGTGAGTAGGCAGTCTTGACTGACTTCGTAGACTAGGCACTCGTTTTCAGTATTTTATTTGTCAGAAATTTAACTTTATACTTTCCGTTAAGGTCCTCAAAGAGCAAAGGACAGAGCCGAAATAGGAAACTCTTCCGAGCAGTCATCAGGACTGCTAAATGAACTCCTGAAGGAACTGGACAAAGCAGCACGTGGTGGGTATATACCACTCTTACCAGAAGACTTGGGAAGCTGAGGTTTTAGAGGCATGCATGGACAAGCAGTAGCCTACACAGCAGGAAGGGATCGATCGGAGCCTCACTGCGGTGACGCTCAATTTCACGCCTTGCACGCACTGGCAAGCTGCAGAGATTTTCCAGAGCCTCTGCTGCCCGTTATGGTTCCAGCTGAGTCCCAGGGACAGCTGCTGCCCCAGTTATAGCGTTACTGGTCAGAGCCGTTCTGGGCAGACGTTGGTACCCAGCTGGCAGGAAATGTCGGTGCTCACTCTTTGAGTGTGTGAGGGACACGCCGAGGAGCTGATTCCTGATAAGCCGTGAGAGGGCCAGCACCCTGGCCGTTGCCAGCGGGGGGAGTGCCCTTGGGAGGCGGAGAAGATGCGCAGACAGCTTGGGGTCGCTGGGAGCGGCCAGGATCGGAGCACCCCAGCTTCACAGCCTGGTCCAGCCCCGTTGTTCTCCTCGATGTCTGAGGACTTTCGGTGACAGCTCGGGGTCAGGGACGGGTGAAAGCTGGACACCCAGCTTGAGGCTGGACACCCAACTTGAAGGCAGCTAAAATGAAGGGCTGTGCATTCAGTCTCGGGTGGTTTAGCTGTCTGTTTCTAGTTGTGTTTTCAAACACTTGGTTGAGGGTTTCCTCTTGTTTTGGGGGACTGTGGGCTCTTCACTGCCACTTGTGAAAGTTCCCAGAATATGGTTGCAAGAGCTGGGGGTTGCAAGAGCTGGGTCCCCCATGTGTGTCTGTTACCCTGACCACGTGATGGAGTTGGCATGATGGGAAGTGCTTCTCAGGAGGGCTCTTTCCCCAGCTGAACCGGCTACAGGGTCTTCCTGTCCTCTCTGAAGGAAGTAATTTACCATCATCTTGCAGTTTGCCAAAAATGTACTAAGTGAAATGTGAACAAGAAGGTGCCATGCAATCTCCTAGTCTCTCAGCAGGTCAGGATTTCCTGCCTACTGGTAAACTGGAAAGGGTCTAGCGCTTACACTTTTCTCCATGAATGACACGTTGTTCGGACTAGTGACTAGGTGCATCCCCAAATGCCCAGGCTTTGTTTCTCTAGTGTATTTGGAGAAGTATTGCCTCCTGAAGGTACCGTGTTCCTGATGAGGAACGGCCACTTCTAATTAAGCTGACCCACCTTCTTTCTAAAGAGACGGACGGTGAGACTGTGGAGAAGGAGGCACTCCAGGAAGGAGGGGGTCTCGCGGTGCCAGTCTCCGACAAAAAAACGGTGGCAATTCAATCAACAGGCGTGCCAGGTAATTGCTTTCCTCGGTCATCCAGTGTCATAAGTCAGTGCGTGTCTGCAGGCTCTTCCCCTGCTGCCCACTAATGCACATGGTGTCATCAGCCATACTGTTAGTGCAGAGCAAGTGTTCTAAAAGAAGCCAGGAATGGCTGTACCTCCCACGATGTGCAGGACACATTAAGGTACAGAATTCTTCCTCCAGGTGTGGATTGCAAGAGAAACGCAAATGCTACAGATCCTAATGGTTTCCAGAAATTCTTCATAGAAGGCGCCGTGGCGGTCTTGGGCTGCGTGCTGCTTGGGATGGTATTGTGGTGTGTGATCCGCCTGTGGAGGAAGAGAAAACGGTGAGTTGTTGGCGGGGGGTGTTGCCAAACCTCTGTATTAGGTGGCTGCTATTAGCCATGAAGCATTTAGAGGTCGGGTATCCTGGCATGCCGAGTTAGTTACTGGCCAGACTCTACGGACATTTCTGCTGTAAGATGTTTTAACCGGCCTCTCCATTCATGGGCAGTCTTCTCTGAAACCTGTTCTTACTGTTGCAAGTATGAGTTAAAAGTGACACTGCCTCGACAAAAGCAGACCCAGCCACAGACAGAGGCAGAGCAAGGTCCAGAAGGAAAACGACGAGGGGTGATACTGCCATAGAAAGTGAGAAGCACAATAGTGATATCTCCCTCCCAGCAGACGTCCCAGCAGAAATCACCCTGTTAGGTGATGCCGTAAATCCCATATGTTCACCTCGGCCAAGGTATCCCAGCAGCTCAGACCGTGGTGACGAACCTTCCCAGCTATCAGCCTTGCTTTGGAGAGAGAGAGAGTCAGTCTGTCCCGTCTGCTCCCAAACCCTGCCAGAGCGTGTGTTCCCAGCACAGGCAGGGGTTTTGTCTGTGCAGGGGTATGTATCTCTTTGGATATGGATTCTGAAGAGAGGATGGAGAGCACCTCACCGAACAGAGCGCTGAGGCTTTCTGCTTGTCTGGTCAGGGAAGGGCAGGGGAGCCAAGTGCTGGTCTCTGCCAGACACGCTGAGAAAGGAGAACAGGAGGCTCTCCTGGCCCTGCAGTGCCATGCCCAGCTTTGCTTCCCTCGGTCTGCTGGGCTCACGTCTCCTTTCTGGCACATGCAGAGCAGGCAGGTCAGGATGGTCGGGGCCGAGAGGAGATGAGCCATGGGCAGGCGAGTAGAGCTACAACCAAGGGGTGCGGGGTGCCCTGTTTTCTGCATGGAGCTCTCCGTGCCCACAGCTCCCCGGTGCAGCTGCGCGCCCACACCCCATGGGGCACCCAGCACTGCCCTGCACCCTCGACCCTGCCCAGCACCACAGCCACGGCGGGGTCTCAGCAGCCTCCTCTCTCCGCAGGCGCCTCTCCACAGATTTGGAAGCCTGACCCACCTGCTGCAGCCTCCCCTAACACCCAAACAACCGGACCGCTCACCCCATCACCTCTGAGAGACAGACCTGACACCAGCAGCCATCACCTGTGCCTGGAACACCAGCCCGTCTGCCAAGGAGCACCAGCCCGGGCAGCCAGCTGGCCCACCCGCCTCCACCCTGGCCCCCCTGGCTGTCCAACTCAGCCAGCCGCCTGTTGTGGGACCAGCCCGGAGCCCTCCAGCCCCCGAGGAGCTGAAACCACCCCCCGGCTCCCCAAGACCGTTGCCCAGACTCCCGACCAACAGCTTCAGGGGTCGACCGTTCATTTCAGAATAATGGCGGAGCAATAAATACAGATCAGTAGCACAATTGTCCGGGTCGTAATGGCAGCAAAGCCAGGAATTCACCAATTCTGGGCCGAACTTCATATCAAGGCACGGAGGGACGTGGATGCCCACAGTGTCAGCAGGCAGGGAGCTGGGCATGGGACCCGCCGACGGGCTGGGGCAACCCAGCTTCCCTGGTGGGACTGGCCTGCTAAATTCTGAGCCACAGAGGCACTGCTGGGACTCCTTAACAGGTCATCACCCCCACCTCTGCTCCCCGTGCCAGCTCTGTCCTGGGGTGCACAGGACGGCGATACGCTGTAGGGCAATACGAGCCCCAGCCCCTCCCTTGGCTGCACACTAAACAGATCACATAAGGCAAAGCCATAAGTAAAACACAGAGCAGCACAAAGCTGCTATCGAGCCACCACAGAGACACCGTCTGCTCTGCTTTTGGCTGGGATGGAGTCCATTTTCTCCCTAGCAGCCCATACGGTGCCGAGGTTTGGATCTGTGACCAAACCAGTGTTGGTAGCACACCCAGGATTTAGCTGTTGCTGAGCCCTGCTTGCACGGCGCCAAGGCCTACTCTGTTCACACACAGCCCTGCCAGCCAATAAGCTGGGGGTGCAGTGGTACATGAAAAACTGGGCGTGAGCCGGCCCTGTGCGCTTGCAGCTCAGAAAGACAAGTGTGTCTTGGGCTGCTGTGGAATTTTGATAACGAGGTGGGATTCCTGTGCACTAAGAACCATTAAGACTGCCCTTGCTATCTCTTGTGGGACCCAGGGGAGTGGAGACTTGCCTGGCTAACACAGGGGAGGTGGCCCTGTGGAGGCAGGACAGCCCTGCTTGTGGTCAGCAAAGAAAGCAAAATAACAGGAATCTGAAGGGTTCTTTGTTTCTTCGAAAGGCTTCGTGTCTGATAACTGACCTTTGCCTCATTACCGGTGAAATGCATATTACAACTCACACCCTGCATATGCTAATGAAGATTAACGAGATCGCACTAAACATATAGGACTATAGCACTCGTCTCTCCACGCAAATCATGCTACACGTCACATATGGGTGGAACCTCGCAGTTTTGGGGATAAAAGACAGAGAAAATGATTGTTAAAGTGGGAGAGAAGAACCTCGATACCTGACGGACCAGTCGATGGGCTGCGTCCTCTTCCTCCACCCCAGGCAGGGACGCCTCTCGGGGTAAGCGCTGCACCTCTCCCCCTCTGGGTGAAAGTTATCCCGGGGTTGTTGCATTGCTATCAAGTTTGCTAGCAATATCAACCTTAATTAGTAGCACTATTGTAGTTAGTGATTTTATCAACGGCAATCTCGAATCTGTTTCTGTCGCTTTCAATAAAATAACTGCTTTCGATTTTTGTGCATCTGCTCAGTGCAAGTCCTTTTGCTGGGGCTCTGAATAAACGAATCAGTGAATGTCTCTGACAGAGAAATTTAGAAACTACATTCCTTTTAACGTGACAGCTGCATCAAAAGAGGCGTGGCCAGCAGGTGGAGGGAAGGGATTCTGCCCCTCTACTCCATTCCCCTGCAACCCCGGCTGGAGCACTGCATCCAGCTCTGGGCTCCCCAGCGCAAGAAAGACATGGACCTTTTAGAGCAGGTGCAGAGGAAGCCACAGAAATGATCCCAGGGCTGGCACAGCTCTCCTGCGCAGAAAGGCTGAGAGAGCTGAGAGAAGAAAAGGCTCCAGGGAGACCTTTCTGTCGCGTTTCAGTATATAAAGGGGGCTTATAGGAAAGGCACAGAGAGACTTTTTACCAGGGTCTGTATTGACAGGACAAGGGGCGAGGGTTTAAAGCTGAAAGAAGGTAGGTTTTGATTGCACGTAAGGAAGAAATGTTTTACGGTGAGGGTGGTGAGACGCTGGAACGGGTTGCCCAGAGAAGTTGTGGACGTCCCATCATTGGAAGTGTTCCAAGTCGGGTTGGAGGGCACTTTGAGCAACCTCCTGGGGGAGGCTAGGGCTGCTAAGTTTTCTCCCTCTCGCAGCAAACACAAGGCAATAGCTTTACGTTGCCTGCGTTCCTCTGCGGACGTGAACTGCTGTCAGGATGTGCTGCGCGGGACAGCCAACAGCTCTGGACTCGTGACACTATTGCAGCTGCGAAAGCTGGTTGTGTTACAACTGCTGTGAGCAGGAGTATGGACCCAGCCATGTGGTGCCCTGTGATGGGTGCTGAACTGGGCTGAAGGACAACAGAAAGGGCTTCTTAAAATACGTTCACAGCAAAAGCAGGATCAGAGATAACGTTGGTCCGTTGCTTGATGAGCTCGGTCACCTCACAAATAGGGCTGTAGGCAAAGCAGAGACGTTTCGGGCCTTCTTCCCCTCTGTCTTTAACATCGATGATGGGCCCTGGGACCCGCCCCACGCCCCCAGCCCCCAAGCCCTCTGTTGGAAGACTGTGACTGGGGGCATGATAAACTCCCAGCCAACTCAGAAATTTCTGAGACTTGCTGCTCCAGCTGGATACACCTAAGGCTACGGGGCCCAATGGGATTCGTCCCAGCGTACTGAAAGAGCTGGCCGATGGTATTGCGGGACCTCTCTCCATTATTTTTCGACGGTCTCGGGAGTCTGGAGAGGTCCCAGTCGACCAGAAGCTGGCAAATGTTGTCCCAGTTCTCAAGAAGGGTAAGAAGGAAGACCCTGGTAATTACAGGCCTGTCAGTCTCGCTTAACTGCCAGGTAAAATTTCGGAGGTCATTCTGGGAGTTATGGAGAAACACTTGAGAGACAACGCAGTCATTGGTCATAGCCAGCACGGGTTCATGAGGGGAAAGTCCTGCTGAACTAACTTAATTTCCTTTTACGACAAGGTCACCCGTCCAGTTGACCAAGGGAAGCCAGTAGATGTGGGTTTTCTGGAGCTTGGCAAAGCTTTTGCTACCATCTCTCACAGTACCCTTCTGGACAAAATGTCCAGCCTACAGCTAGTCAAGCCCATGTTAGGTTAGGTGAACAACTGGCTGACAGACCGGGCTCAAAGTGTTATAGTAAAGGGGGTTACATCAGGCTGGCCGGCAGTGAACAGTGGGGTTCCCCAGGGCTCAGTTTTAGGCCAGAGCTCTTTAATGTTTTTACAAAAGATCTGGAGGCAGGAGTTGAATGTTCCGGCCCTCTCCTCCCCTTCCCCTCGGGGCTCCATGCAGAAGAGATGACACCTCTCCACATTGTTGGGGCAGGACCGGGGGATGGGAAAGGGACTCACATCACACTTGGCAATCAACAACTCCCTCACGGAGCACTGGCAGACCTTGCGCAGGCCGGCTGGGCCTCCCTTTCCTGCCGGTGGGATGTGGCAGGCTTTGACCCCCGCAGCCACTGTCGAGCGCACGGGGCTGTGCCACTTGCAGGGCGCAGGGTCGGTGGGGGGGGGTCACTGAGGACCCCCAACCCTCCTGCAACATGGCTGCCACCGTCTTGTCGAGGGGACCGCAGGCACGGGATGAGGAGGGGGCTGGAGCCCAGGGCTTATGAGGGGAGGTGGAGGGTGGTCCCTGTGCCCAGGGGCAGCCTTTCTCTCGGGCAAGCAACAAGGCAGGTGGGAGCGAGCCCCAGGAAAGGGGCCCTCAGCCCCCGTGGCCCTCCTCCTTCTCCCACATTTGGGCGTCTTTGAGGCCACAGGCCCCCCACGCCCAAACCCGCCATGTTTGGTCACACGCATTGGCCACAGTCACAATCGCCATCACAGTGGCCTCCTGCTGTCACCAGCCACCTCACTGCCTTTTGTTCCGGCCCTATAAAAACAGGGGCCCCTGCAGCTGGCCCACAGTTTGCCGAGCTTCCAGGCCCTCGCATGCCAAGCATGCTTGGAAGGAAGAGGAGCCGGAGAAGCGAGGTGGATGGCTGCCCACCTTTGCGTCGGACGCCACAGAGCCCCTTACCGCAACCGCGGAGGAGGAGGGTGCCTCACAGGAGGAGGAGCAAAATCACCCCTCGTGCCATGAGCGCCGTTGACCTCGCTTCTCTGGTCGACGGCATGCAGCACCTGGCTATAGGCCCACCAGGGAATGGCGGGGAGCCCAGGCGTGTCGATCTGCCAGGGAGCAGCGGGAGCAGCGAGGCAGGGGGCTGCCCACCTTTGCGTGGGACAGCACAGAGATGGTTCCTGCAACCGCCAAAGAGGAAGGCACCTCCCAGGAGCCTGAAGAAGGACAATCAGTGGAAAAAGAGGAGAAGGAACATCCCGCCTCGTGCCAAGAGAGCAAGGGCTCGCGCTCATGCCGAAGCCCTGCAGCACGCAACTGTGGCGGCCACACAGGGGAACAGCACGGGGGCCTGGCGTGTCTATCTGCTGAGGCACGGTGTGAGGCCCAGGCATGACAGCCCACCAAAGGATGGCGTGAGGCCCACAGAGGTGCATCCACCTCAAGAAGAATCATCGCTGGCAGTGGGTCCACCTGCCACAGGGATCACCTGGCAGTACCCCAGACGTCCAGGCTCCTTTGTGTGAGGTGGCACCAACAGCGTTGCAGGAGCAGCCGGCAGGATCCCTACCGGCGGCTCGCCCTCCGCACCTTCACGACTGGGCAATAAACAACAACAAAAGAATAAAAATGCTTTTGTCCTCCCTTATTTGGCACTTTGGTGACTGCATCTGCACTCCCATGTCCCCTCTCGGTCTCTGTCTTGGAGTAGGAGGCTCTTTCTGGAAGCTTTCTGTTTCCATGCCCACCTTCATGCTTTGGCGGTGCCTGACATTCTGGGGTTTTCTGGGCTGTAGCAGCAATAGGTTGAGAATAGTTTTTTAAATGGAGTACAATTAGCATAAGAAAAGCCACAAGAACCCTAGGGGTTTCTTGTTTCCAAAGATTCTTTTAGGTGATTGCAATGTCTCAGTCGTTAAGTGGGAATATCATGCAGCGGATACAAACAAGTTCAGGAAATTCCAGAAGCACATTGAAGGTAACTTTTTGGTGCGGCTACTAAGGGAGCCAACTAGGGAAGGTGCCCTACTAGATTTGTTGATTGTAAACAAAGAGTTTCTTGTCGCGCGGGTATGCAAAATGCAGTCGTATCTGTAATATCCTCTGCAGCTTCCACGGTCCCTGTATTGCTAATGCTCTCTGCCAGTGCATGTGCATCGGTAATGGTATCTTCATCTGTGACGGTGTCCCTATTGAAATGGTATCTGTAATGCTCTCTGCAGTAGTGCATGCAATGATATTTGCGTGCAACATGGTATCTGCAATTGTTTCTGCATCTGCCGTTGTATCCGTATCTGCAATGACATCTTCATTTACAAGGGTGCCTGCAACTGCAATGGTATCTGTAGTGGTATCTGTATGTCCAGTGGTATACCCCTATTCAACTGACTCCTTAAAAAATACCTGCAGCGTTTTGGCACCTGTAATGGTACCATGGCATCTCCATTTGAAATGGCATTTGCATCTGCAATGCTGTTTGCATTGGTTTCTGCATCTGAAATGTTATGAGGAATGGATTGTGCATCTGCAAAGGTATCTGCAGTGGTGTCTGCCATGGTATTTGCCTTTGCCATCTCCAGCAGTATTTGCACCTGCAATAGTAGTTGCATCTGCAGTGGTATCTTCAGGGGCGTCTGCAGCAGTATCTTCGGTAGCACCTTCTATATGTTTATTGGTAAGTGTAATGGTATCTGTATGTGTTATTGTGGTGGTTTAACCCCAGCCGGCAACTAAGCACCACACAGCTGCTCGCTCACTCCCCCCGGTGGGATGGGGGAGAGAATCAGAAGAGTGAAAGTGAGAAAAGTGGTGGGTTGAGATAAAGGCAGTTTAATAGGGCAAGCAAAAGCCGCGCAAGCAAGCAAAACGCAAAACAAGGAATTCATTCACTAGTTCCCATTGGCAGGCAGGTGTTCAGCCATCTCCAGGAAAGCAGGGCTCCATCACGCTTAATGGTTACTGGGGAAGACAAGCACCATCACTCCCAACGTCCCCCCCCGTTCCTTCTTCTTCCCCCAGCTTTATATGCTGAGCATGACGTCAGATGGTATGGGATCTCCCTTTGGTCAGTTGGGGCCAGCTGTCCCAGTTGTGTCTCTGCCCAACTTCTCATGCACCTGGTAGGGCACTGTGAGAAGCTGAAAAGTCCTTGACTTAGTAGAAGCACTGCTCAGCAACAACTAGAACATTAGTGTGTTATCAACATTATTCTCATCCTAAATCCAAAGCACAATACTATACCAGCTACTAGGAAGAAAGTTAACTCCATCCCAGACAAAACCAGGACAGTAATGATAGCCGTATCTGTAATTGTAGCTATAACTCCAACTGTACCTGTATCGGCAACTGTATCTGTGTGTGTTTCGAGGTACGCATCTGTTCTTTCTCTGCCTCTCTCTCTCTCTATGTGTAATCGTGTCCATCTCTGTAACTGTACCTGTGCCTGTCTTTGTATTTGTACCCATCTCTGTTTCCTCATCCATAGCCATGTTGGTGACTGTCTGTGTAGGTGTCTGTATATTTATCTGGACCTATACCTGTAACAGCACATCTGTGTGTAATGGTGCCTGCATTCCTATCAGCGCCTTTATGTGTAATGGTTCCTCTGTCTGTCATGGTACCTCTCTCAATAATGGCATCACTTGCTGTATCTGCTGTTGTCTATGTAATTGAATGCATCCTTATATCGCTGACTGCAATTGTGTCTGTATCTGAAGTTTTACCTATTTTGTGCCTGCATCTGCAACTCTATTGGCAACTTAATGTGAATCAGTGTTTGTAATTCTATCAGTCTGGATTATGGCACCAGAACCTGTATTTCTGCTGGTACTGGTATCTGTGTCTCTAATGGTGTCTGCACCCGTAACTGTACCTGTGTCGTGGTTTAGTCCCAACCGGCAACTAATCACCACACAGCCACTCACTCACTCCCCTTCCTCAGCTGGACAGGAGAGAGAAAATACGACAAAAGGCTCGTAGGTCGAGACAAGGACATAGGGAGATCACTCACCAATTACCATCATGGGCAAAACAGACTTGACTTGGGGAAATGAGTTTAAATTATCACCAATCAAAATCAGAGTAGAATAATCAGAAATAAACCCAGATCTTAAAAACACCTTCCCCTCACCCCTCCCTTTTTCCCGGGCTCAACTTCACTCCCGATGTTCCCTACCTCTTCCCCCCGAGCGGCGCAGGGGGACAGGGAATGGGGGTTGTGGTCAGTTCATCACATGTCATTTCTGCCGCTCCTTCCTCCTCACACTCTTCCCCTGCTCCAGCATGGGGTCCCTCCCACGGGAGACAGTTCTCCACAAACTGCTCCAGCATGGGTCCTTTCCACGGGGTGCAGTCCTTCAGGAACAGACTGCTCCAGTGTGGGTCCCCCACAGGGTCACAAATCCTGCCAGCAAACCTGCTCCAGCGTGGGCTCCTCTCTCCACGGGTCCACAGGTCCTGTCAGGAGCCTGCTCCAGCGTGGGCTTCCCACAGGGTCACAGCCTCCTTCGGGCATCCACCTGCTCCTGCATGGGGTCCTCCATGGGCTGGAGGGGGACAGCCTGCTTCACCATGGTCTTCCCCACGGGCTGCAGGGGAATCTGCTCCGGCGCCTGGAGCACCTCCTCCCCCTCCTTCTTCACTGACCTTGGTGTCTGCAGAGTTGTTTCTCTCACATATTCTCACTCCTCTCTTCCCCAGCTGCCATTTCCCCGTTTTTCCCCCACCCTTCTTAAATACTTTATCACAGAGGCGCTACCACTGTTGCTGATTAGCTTGGCCTTAGCCAGTGGCAGGTCCGTCTTGGAGCCGGCTGGCATTGGCTCTATCAGACATAGGGGAAGTTTCTAGCAGCTTCTCACAGAAGCCACCCCTGTAGCCCCTCCTGAAACCAAAACGTTGCCACACAAACCCAATACAACCTGTAACTGTATCTGCATTGACAATGTATCTGCAATGGTGTCTGCAATGCTCTCTCATTCTGTAGTGCCACCTGGAAGAGTATTTGCATCGGCAATGGTATTTGCATCTGCAATGGCATTTGCAATGCTAAATGCTGAATGTGCACTTGTATCTTAATTGTATGTGCAACTGTACCTGTACCTGCAATTGTATGTGTGTTGTGCCTGTATCTGCAATTGTATCAACAATTCAATGTGAGTCCGCGCCTGTAATGATATTGGCATCTGCACGGTTATCTGCAGTGGTTTGTTCATCTGAAATGGTGCCTGCAATAGCACTTGAACCTGCAATGCCATACGCAAACGCATCTGCATCTGGAATGCTGCATGTGCATCTGTAATGTCGTCTGCAATCTCCAACGCAGACACCATTGCAGATGCAAATACACTTTCAGATGAAGCTGCAGATGGGGATGCTATTGAAGATGCAGGTGCCATTGCAGGTGCCCTTGCAGATGCAGAAACCATTACAGACAGCACTGCAGATGCAAAGGCCATGTCAGACACCACTTCAAATGCAGATGCCATTGCAGATGTAGGTACCTCTGCAGACACCATTGCAGTAGGAGGTGCCATTGACGATACCTTTGAAGATACAGGCACTGGTGCCACTGGAGATAGCATCGCAGATGCAGATACCACTGCAGATGGCCTTGCAGATGCAAGTACAATTTCAGATGCAGTTGCTTTTGGAGTTGCTCTTGAAGATGCTGATGCCATTGCAGACACCCAATTCAGATGCAGATACTGCCTGTACTTTCAGTGGTATATCCACCACTACCCGTACGTGTCTGTAGCTGTACCTATATTTGTAACTGAATGTGTACTCATGTCTGTAGCTCCTCTTGTGGCTGCAATTGTATGTGTAATTCTGTCTGCATCTATGACTGCACCTGCAATTGTGTGGGTAATGGTTTCCGGGACTGTACTTTAATCTGTAATGGTAGGTGTTTTGTGTCTGTATCTGCCATTGTACCTGCAATCGAATTGGTATCTTCCTCATGGTATTGCTGTCTATGGCTGTACCTGGAAAGGCATTGTCAAGGATATCTGCAATGGCATCCGCATCGCTGCAAAGGTATCTGCATCTGCAGTGGCATTTGTAATGCCAGAGAGAGGCAACGAAGCTGGTGAGGGGTCTGAGAACAAGTCTTATGAGGAGCGGCTGAGGGCACTGACGTTGTTTAGTCTGCAGAAGAGGAGGCTGAGGGGAGACCTTATCGCTCTCTGCAACTACCTGAAAGGGGGTTGTGGTGAGGTGGGCGTTGGTCTCTTCTCCCATGGAACTAGCGATACAATGAGAGGAAATGGCCTCAACTTGCACCAGGGGAGGTTTAGACTGGATATGAGGAAAAATTTCTTTACTGAGAGAGTGGTCAAACAGTGGAACTGGTTGCCCAGGGAGGTGGTGGAGTCACCATCACTGGAGGTGTTCAAAAAACGTGTGGACGTGGCACTGCGGGACATGGTTTATTGGGCATGGTGGTGTTGGGATGATGGTTGGACTTGATGATCTTACAGGTCTTTTCCAACCTTAATGATTCTGTGATTCTGTGAGTGTCTGCAGTGGCCTCTGCATCGTCAGTGCTACCTGCATCTGCAACAGCACCTGCCTCTCCTATTGTATCTGCAGCTGACTTTACATCAGCAATGGTCTCTGCAGGGGTTTCTACAGTGGAATCTGCACCTGTAGATGTATCTGCATCGGAAATGGCATCTGCATCTGCAGCAGTATCTGCATATACAATGGTATTGCCTTTGGTTTCTGCATCTGCAACATTGTCAGGAATGGTATATGCATCAGAATCAGCATTGCCACCTGCATCTGCAGTAGCATCTGCAACAGTAGCTGCATCTCCAATGTGGTCTACATCTGCAGTGGCATCTGCACCTCCACTGGGATCTCCATCTTCAATTGTGTGTTCACCTGCAATGCTCTCTGCAATCGTACTTGCCCCTGGAACGGCGTCTGCACTGATACCTGCATCTGTAACGGTGTATGCATGGGGGTGTGAAATGCAATAGCATCTGCAATAAACTCTGCATCTGCTCTGGTCTCTGCATTGGCAACGCTATTTGCCATGGCATCTGCATCGGTAACGGTGTCTGAATTGCAGCGATGTCAGCATCTGAAATGGCATCAGTAATGCTACCTGCTGTGGTGTATGCAATGGTATTTGAGAGTGAAGTGGTATCTGCCATGGTATCTGCATCTGCAGTGCTCTCTACTTCTTCAGTGGCATCTGCAATGGTGCGTGCAGCTGCAATGGCATCTGCAAAGGAATATGCAATGGTATCTTTATCTGCAATGATGCCGGCTTTTTCAAGAGTGTTTACATCAGCAGTGCTACCTGCAAAGGTGTCTACAGCTCCAGTGGCATCTGCATCTGCAATGCTGTTTGCATTGGTATCTGCATCAGCCGTGTTATGGCCAATGGATTGTGCGTCTGCAAAGGTATCGGCACTGGCATCTGCAATGCTAATTCATTCTGCCGCACCACCTGCAATGGTATTTGTATCTGCAATGGAAGCTGCAATGGTATCTTCATCTGTAAATGCATTCTGCATCTGCAACGACATCTCCATCTGTAAGGGCATCTGCAAAGGTATCTGCAGTGGTATCTATCGGCAGTGGAATAGTCTTCCTCTGCTGTATCTGCATCTGCAGAACGCCATCTGCAACAGCACCTGCATCTGCAGTGTTATTAGGAAGGGATCACCCATCTGCAAAGGTATCTGCAGTGGCATCCGCTTCTCCAGTGGTATCTCCATCTCCAGTAGTATATCCACCTGCAATGCTACCTCTATTGCTATTTGCAGCAGGCATGGGGTTTTCCCTCAGATGGACAAAAACAAATGATCAGAAAACACAGGATGGGTTGCAATGCCCATCACTTAATAATAATTTCATAAAAGGTCGAGAGGAAGAGAGGTGCTGCGATGACAGATGGTGAATTTCACAACCTGCCTCATACCCAGAGGCTCAAGCTCCGCGCACTCCGTGCTCCTGTGAGGCAGGCGGCTTTCCACAGCAATGCTGCTCATCAGCCAGCGTTACAGACATCAATGCCTGGCTCTCCTGCAGCACGAGCTGCCCACTGAGCCAAAGCACCTGGAGAACAGGGGCAGCGAGGCCACTGGTGAGCCAAGGCTGCCTACTGGCTCTCGGGGCATCCTGGGGAGAGCTGGTACTTTCCTGAAATTACTTGGAAGAATGAAGCAATTTGCTACAGGTGCACTTTTGAGACAGGCATTTCTGGTCTAAGGAGAGTAACCCAAGTTAGCTGCTCCCTTACCGTTCGCAGTCCCGTTCTACGCACAGACCCCTTCAGCAGCAAAGCTGGTTGCAGACTTGTGCACTCCCACTGCCTGCGCTCGCAGGGGCATCAGCCCCATGCACTTCTTTGGGAGCCCCCTGAGCAAACCCAGAAAGTGGGTAAATGTGTCAAAGACACTGCGCCTCACCTGTTAAAACAAAGGGGCTGGCTGGAGCCCCAGTGACGCGCGGAAACAAACTTTACAACTCACAAAGAGTTATAAAGCAGGCGTGTTTATTACGGCGCCGGGTGCAAGGGGATTTCTCCTCAAAGCTTGCACACCATTTCGGCAAGCAGTCGGATATTTATTACACCAAAGCATACATAGTCATAGGGTTTCATAATACGTATGTATAAGTTGGGGGCGGAGTTGATTCAGAAACTGCGCAGGCTCAGATCTGTCTCTGGTGGTCTTTTACTTCTTCAGGGGTCTTATCTTCCTCTTCCTCTTCTGTCCTCTAGATGAACTTCAGTCTTTTAAGCGTGCTGTCTTCTTACTTGTTGATTTCAGCAGTTTTAACAAGTCCTAGTCGGTTCTGTGGTCAGACTAGCCTTGCAGTTCCTGTTATCACTCCCTTTGTTCAGCAAGTAGCTTTTGACAAATACCAGTCCCTGATAAACTTAACCCTTAACAGACGTTACAGGCGCCAGCCTTGGTAAGTGAGTTTTAGAAAGAATAAACAAGAAACAATATCTAAGTGGTTAAACAAGAAACAATATCCAAATGGTTAAAAGCAGACAGTTATGTCTCTGTATCCCCAGAACTGGCCTACAGTGGGGAGCCGACGAGAGATGGCTCAGGGACACACCACGGCCGGCAGCAGTGTTTGCTGCATCCAAGCGTCCTCCTCCCATCCCCACAGAGCTGCTTGGCGCTGCTGGTATCTCCTATTTCCCCCAACTGGTTGCTTGCTCGGACCAGACGTTTTGGTTCAGCTGCATCTCCTGAAAGAAAGCAGAGGAGCAAGAAGCCAGAGGCAATGGGAGAGAAGCCCCCAGGGCGCAGAGTCCTTGGAGATAAAAGCCTTTGGGGAAGGTTTCTCACATCAGGACAGGCCAGGAAAACAGAGGAAACTATGCAGTGGGAAGACTCCAGCAGGCAACTTCTTGAAGGGGCTGAGCTCTGCCTGCTGGCCAGTTTTACTAGCTCTCCTGACAGCAGTAACAACAGCTCCCAAAGACAGGCTATTTACAGAGCATAGTCTCCTCTGAACAGATACAAGCATAACCTTGACACCTCGCCTCCCCCAAGCAGCCCCCTCCTGCCCCGCTCCTGCGAGAGGAGCAAGCTCTGGTCTGGGTGCAGGGCTGGAGGGAAGCCTCTGACACCGGCCAGGAGGTGAGGACCAGCTCCCACAGGGGCACACTGCCCCCACGGGCCCCAGCCCAGCACAGCCCCAATCCTGCGGCTGTGGTCCCCCAGGGCATGGCCAGGCTGCACTGTCTCCTTGTGCCACCCCACCTTGCTGGCAGCTGAGATGTCTCCAGGCACGCCCTGTGCATGGAGGGCTGTAGGGGCCCAGGCTCTTGGGGTGCTGGGACCCAGAGATTGGGCTGTGGGGTGTTCCCCGCTCTGGGAGCAGAACAGGCACCCTGGGGGACTCGCTTGGATGTGGCTGTCCCTATTGCTGCTCTTAAGAGGTCAGGCAGAAATCCCTCCAGAGGCCAGGACCAACCCCATCTGAATTGCAGCATCCTGCCCAATTGCGACAGGTTTCCCTGCCTTTCCAGATTCCCCTGGCCCCGCCACCCCAAGCCCCTAGGAGCAGAGATGGGTAAGGGCTTTCCAGCAAGGAAGGAGGGGTGAGAAGGCCAGTTTGCTCATCCTAGGGCTGAAGGTGCTGGGACACATGGGGCTGCTCTGCCCGTTGCACCCCAAGGCAAAGGGTGAGGGGCAGAGCACAGCTGGAGCCAGAGGAGCACAGCTGGAGCTGGGGCTGCCTGACTCATCAGGGGATGGAGGGAGGGAAGGCTGTGGGGAGTGATGTCCATGACTTTTTCTGGGAATGCTGTCTCAGACCCCAGCGAGAACTAGGGTCATGCCTCCCCACCCTTCTCTTCCCCTGCCTTGTTAGGTCTCCTGGTTGCCACCGTCACCCGTGCCAGGAAAGGCACTCTAGAAAATCTCCTAGATTGCTGGAGCCCTGCTCGATTGTCCTTCCGGCACGTACCAGGGTGCTTCAGGTCCCCCATGAGGACTAGGGCCTGTGAACGTGAGGCTCCTTCCACTTGTTTGAAGAAGGCCTCCTCTACATCTTCCTCCTCAACAGGAGGTCTCTAGCAGGTAACTGCCAACACGGCACCCACGTTGCTCTGCCTGCTGATGCGGACCCATAAGCTGGCTCCTGTCCCACCCCAAGCAGAAGGCAAGTCCACCTCCTCGCCTTCCCAGACAGTCCTTCCTGAAGAGCCAGTGTCCCTCCACCACAGCCCTCCCGCTGTGCCATCTACCCACCACACCTCTGTGGTCCCAGTGTGGCCGCAGCCCTGTAATCACACACAGACTTCTGGCCCTGCTGATGCTTCTCCACGCTGTGTGCATGAGCGTGCGGGCACTTCAGGGAGGCACCAGCTGTGCTGGTTTCCAGGGAAGAGCGTTAGAGCCTCCTCTGTTGTGCTGCCTGTGTGTTGGGATGTGCAGGAGCGGGGCTGCACATGTTCACGCTGTGCTGTGTGTGGGGACTTTATTCCCTCCTGCCCCTACCAGCAGTTCTGGGATCACTCATAGGGTGTGTGTAATCCCTTTCGATGGATCCATCACCAGGCACAGATCAGTCAGTCCAGCTGGCAACAGCCCCAGAGCTCTTCATTTTGTAAAGGGGCCTCCCAGCCCCTCTGCTAACAGCCACTGCTACAGCTGCCGCTCCCAGCAACTTCCCCTCTGCTGCGGTTACCAGCATCTAGTGCTAGGGAGGAAGAAAGAGAAGTGTATGATCGTATGGACAGGGAGAAGGCAGAGAAATCCTACAGGCTTAGCTCAGGCCACCTGTGACGGGATCTGCTTGCGATGAAGCCTCAAGGTGTGTGTGAAGTGGGAGAGGAGCCTTGTGCCCAAGCCCATGAGAAGGTCCCAGGTGCAGCTGATCAGCCTGGGGCTGAGTCAGGTGGGGCCAACACCTTGGGTGTCCCATACAGGTGTCCCCCCTCAGGGCAAGGTGTCTTGGGGCAGGACTCTGCAAGGGAAGGACATGCTCTCTGGTTTGGAAAGGGTTTGGAGAGCCAGCCATCAGAGGGATCCCCCCGTCTTCAGCCAGGGCTTTTACGTCCCACATGGAAAGCCAATTCTGGGTGCCCAGGCAGTCCCCTTGGGTGTCAGGGAGGCCCAGCCCAAAGCCAGCCTCCAGAACCTGCTTCTGTCTCGCAAGGGGTGTCAGAGAAATGCCCTCTTTCCCCCAGGGCTGCTCTCAGTGGAGGGATGGGCCTTGCAGCCAGGGGAAGCACCATCCCTTTTTGGAGACGGTTACCAGGGGAGCTGCCTCTGCTGCTCTTGATGCTGCCTGTTGTTCTCAGTGATGTGCTTGAAGATGTTCCTCCATGCTTGACGTGGCTCCAGCCTTCTGAGGACCCGGACTGCTCATGGGGAAAGGTGGCTGCAACAACAGGGAAACATCATCCTTCAGCCTCTGCCGGAGACCCCTTCTGCCTCTCCCCTCGCCCGGCCCCTGCACCCACCCAGTCCCCTGTGTACCCACCCTTTCACCCTGTGGTGAGTTCTGGGCCTTGGCCGTGGCGGTAACCCAGGTCATGCCCGTGTTAGGAGACATCAGAGGGTGCCCTATGCAACCCCAGGACACAGGCACAGGGGTCCTGGACATCTCTGTGGGGTCACAATTGCCCCAAGCTGCCCCCAGAGCTGGCGCACACTTACTCAGGCTGGAGTCTCTCCAGCTGGGCTGCTGCTGCCATCTCCTCCGCTGGGAGAAGGTTTTCAGCCTTTCTCCACCTCTTGCTGACCTCCCTTCTCCTGGGCTGGGCTGGAGGGTGGGGAGTCCAAGTGCCTCCAGTGCCGAGTGCCTGACAAGGAGGAGATGCTCTGAGCAAACCAGAGGGCAAACACAGGTGCCGATTCCCAGACGACCTCTTGAAAGGAGCCTGCAGCTGGACCTGGGAGCCGGGACACTCAGCACCGCATGCCCAACATCACGGCTGACGGCTCCTTTTGCCTCTTGGATCCTGCTCCCAATCTCTCCCAGGGAAAAACCCCTGCCCTGCAACTGGGTGTCAGTCCTGCTACCACCCCCTGCAGACCTGTCACCCTGGCTGCCCTGACAGAGAGGGTCGCTGCTGCTCTCAGCAGTATCAATTGCTGCCCGTACCTGGGGCAGCTGTCGGTCCTCCCCTGCAGACCAGGCTTCCTACGCCACCCATTCTGCCTTTGCTTGCCCTCGCTGCTCTTGCCACCGGGTCTTCGCTTGCTCCCACTCTGCGGACAGCTGCCAGACCTCCACGAGTGGATGGAAATGCAGCAGCAAGCAGGATTAGTCTCAGCTCCTGGAGGGGCTTCCTTTGGGTCTGACCCACTTTGCTGCCCCTTGCCTCAGCCGGTCGGTCAGCTTTGCCCCTAACAGATCAGGGGCCGTGGAGTCACGCCAGGCTCTTCAACTCATGGCAAACACAGCTGAGTGACCAAAGACCTCCACTGTCAACGACCTAGGAAGGACTTACACGTTTTTTCCAGAGCCCCTGGCCAGAATAAAGTGTTTCATGACAACCCAGGGGGCAATAACAGGCGGGAACGGTGTGCAGCACCTTCCTTTTCAGGAAGAAGGTCTGAAGGAGGTGACAGACAGGTTCCAATGAACGCAAGCCACGGGATCCTTTCAGGGTGGCTCTCTGCACAAAGAGGCTTTTGCTGAGTCTCAAACAGCACGGTAGTCACAGCAAGGCACGTACCCGCAGCGCTCTCTTGCAGCCTTCAGACGATGGGAATGCAGCGCTGGGCCTGCCTGGACGAGCTGGCTCCTGCCTGCCTGCCTCCTTCGTCCTGAGGGATCTGCCTGCACATGGGGGGAGCATGCTGCAAAAGAAACAACAGGAGGAGTCAGCATGAGCGCGGGGCAGTTTTGTCTCCCATTTTCACCCGGTATCAAAGCTCCCCAGGCTGGCAGAAGAAGTGGGGCAGGTGGGGCTGTTTCCCATGGCAAGCTGGAGCCTTTCCTGAGCCTCGTCAGACGGATGGGAAAGGACTGCACCTCAGGTCTGGTGTAAGGGCATGCCAAGCGATGGAGGGTGCACCAACATCCTCCACCTTCCCCACTAAGGGGCCCACGATGGGGCAAACAAGCTCATAAAAAATGTGGGGCATGCGTCAGGGACCTTCCTGAGTCCCTACAGCCAGAGTGTCCAAAGGAGATGTCTTGCCTACATGGGCGCAAAGGTCCCTTTCCCCCTTCCCACAAGGGTCTCGCCTGGCAGAAGGCTTCTTCCCTGTGTCTTGCTGCCTGGTGCCCGGCCCCCGGTTTGGCAGCACAGCGAGGGAAAACTTCACCCACCTCTGCAGCAGCTTCTCAGGATGCCCCTCTGCACCTGGGAAAGGAGGAAGCTCTTCAGAGCAGCCCTGTGGGGCGTGTGTTTTAACCAGGCTGTGGTCACCCAGCGTGGGGCCGGGCCCCACTGGGAGAGCAGGGCCCTGTTCCCGTACCTCTTTTTGATTGCTTCAGCCTGTTTCTCAGCAGGTTCCCCTGCTGACCCAGGGACACCTGGAGGGAGCCCAGAGGGCAAAGAGAAAGTGACACCGTGCGCTGGTCCTTTGCTGCTGAGCTGGGCCAGACTCCTGGGACAGAGGGAGCTCCTGGCAAGTGGGCAGCGCTGCACAGAGACACCTCTGCCCACGAGCAGCCCCTCTGCAAAGCACAGCAGGGCTCAGGGCACTGCCTGCAGGCACAGAGGGGAGAGGAGCAAGGCAGAGAGAGGTTAAAGGCAATGCAGAGGACAAGGATACCGAGAGCTGACTGGGGGAAAAAGGTTTCAGCTACAGAACTAGCTGAAACTGGCAGATGCAAGCAGAATGAAGAAGAAAGTGACCAAGGAAACAATTCCAGGAGAAAGAGGTAACTTCAGAAGGCGGCCAGCCCAGCGACCAAGCAAACCAGTAAGAAATCAAGAGACCACTGACCAGAATTAAGTGATTGGACTTGGGGTGGTACGTTGGGGTACTTGGGGTGATGGGTGGTACGTTCCAGGAAATCTGCCCATAAGGGTATAATGGGGGTGCGTGATCTGCAGTAGGGGTCCCTCCTTGGAGCCACCCACCTCGAGCTGCTCTGCATGTCAGATAAATAAACCACTTACTAACTCAGGGGATTGGCGAGTCGTCTTCTGCGAGCAGAAACCTAGGGCCGAGCCCTGTTGAGGTGGCACCCACATAATTCCTACCATGGTCTAGGGGCTGGCTGCACAATTCCCAAAACAACAAGCCAGGGGCCTGCTCCTGCCCTATCACCTACTCAGGCACATGTGACATCACAAGAAGCTGCCGAAGCCAGCTGCATGCTCCTGCCCTAAGACCTACAGAGCCACCATTGACATCACAAGCACCTGCAAAAGCCAGCTGTTCAGTCATACCCAAACAGCTACTTAGACACCAGTGACATCACAAGCAGCCGTAGAAGCCAGGTCCTGCTCCTGCCCTATCACCTACTCAGCCACCTATGACATCGCAATCATCAGCACAAGGCAGGGGCCTGTTCTTGGCCTGTTGTCCACTCATACACCTATGACACCGCAATCATCAGCACAACGCAGGGGCCTGTTCCTGCCCTGTCAGCTACTCAGCCACCATTGACCTCACAGGCATCTGTACAAGCCAGGTGCCTGCTCCTGCTCTATGACTTACTCAGCCACCTATGATATCACAAGCACCTGCAGAAGCCAGGTGCATGCTCCTACCCCAATAGCTGCACAGCCTTCATTGACATCACAAGCACCTGCACCAGCCAGGTGTCTATTTATACCCAGACAGCTACTTAGCCATCAGTGACAACACAAGCAGCTCTACAAGACACATCCTGCTCCTGCCCTATCAACTACTCATGCACCTATGACATCACAAGCACCTACACAAGCCAGGTGCATACTCCTGCCCCATCACCTGCTTGGGTGCCACCTATGACATCACAAGTAGCAGCACGTGCCGGGGTCGTGCTCCACGCCTATTGGCTACTCAGTCAACAGTGGCCCTCCAGGAACCTGAAGAAGTCAGGGGCATGCTTCTGTCCTACCACCTCATCCGCTATCACTTACATCACAAGCAGCTGCAGAAGCCAGGGGCATACTCCTGCCCTATTACCTACTCAGGCACATATGACATCATAAGCACCTGCACAAGCCAAGAAACAAGAAAGATCAGCCACAGACATGCAGAGAACTGGACAGCCACATACTTGGTGCCTACACAGTAGCAGTATCAAGGCCCTGCCGAGACACAAAAGATTAAATTAATGTGCCGTTTTTCTACACAGGAAGCAACTAAGGATCAACTCAATACAACCATCTGTGGTTACGTATTTTCACAAGAGGCACACGCTGCTTCAGCTTCTACCTTTCAGTCTCTTACCCATGAGAAAATGGAAGCATGTTCTATGGCAAGAGGAAACCCTTAATTGGAAAGTCAGTTCACGGCCTAATTTGCCTCTCTATGCACATATCTAGTGAATAACCCAGGAAACGTTTCAGAAGGCTCATTCACACTGCTCCTGTGCCTGCAGCACCCCTGGGCCTGGGCCTGGGCCCGGGCCCCACCTGCATCTCACCAGTTTCTCCTCAGGCCACTCAGCCTCTGCCCCCTCCAGCCCCGCCCCAGGCCAGCTGTGACTGACAGGCCACCTCCTGCTGCGCTGATTGGCTCAGCTGTGGCCAATGGCACTACTGTTGCTGGGCTGGCTGGAGCCAGCTGGCACCAGCTGGGCGGGCAGGGGCAGCCCAGGCCTCTCCTCCCAGAGCTGCCCTGCCCCCGCCGCCCTCCCACACTGCCACAGACCCTGGGGTGGATCCTGGTCATGGGGGGGTGATTTTGGGCAGCCATGGCCATGGGCAGGAGGAGCTGCCTGTGATTATCCTGTAGCTTTTTTGGGCTTTAATTCAGGCATCTTCAGAGGAATAAAGTCAAACGCCAGCAGCTTCTGTCCAGGCCCTCTCCTGGAGCAGACAGGCTGTCCAGGAAAGGGCCCTGTCAGGGCACAGGCCTCATCCTGCTGCGCTCGCCCAACCCACTCCGCCAGTCGCGGCAACTCACCCCCTGACCGCAGCTCGTTCCTCAGCCAGCCGGGATACTGGACCTGCGGAGAGATGGCCTTCAAGAAGGGCCATTGCCCCTGGAGCTGTTCTCTCAGCAGCTCAAGGTGTGTGCACAGCTCTGCCATCCCTCTGTCCACTCATGGGGTCTGGGCCTGCTCAGGGAGAGAGGGAAGGGAAGGGGGTTGAGGGGAAGGGACATGACAGGAGGGGAGGAGAGGGGGCAGGAGAGGAGCTGCCGTGGGTTTGCTCTGGAACAGCAAGTCTTTCCCAAAATGTGGGTCTGTCTGTGCTGCCAGCCACAGCCCTGGGCAGGAGGAGCTGTGTGGTGGGAGCTGCTGGTGTCGGCCAGGCCGGCACCTGGCAGGAGGGAGGGCTCTGCCCTCGGTCACACCGCCCATGCTGAGCCCAGCCCCCAGGGCCTTCCTCAGGCCTCGCCTTCCCCCGGGGCTGAGGAGAAGAGACACCCTGTCCTGGCATGGCCCAGGGCATCCTCCTGTGGCCAGAAAAAAGGACGGAGTCCCGTCACTCTCCCTACACAGGCTGACCGCTGTCCTTCGTGTCTGTCCCCGGGGCTCCCCAGCACTGGCAGGCCCCGCAGGGCTTCAGGGCCAAGCAAATGCTGGGGTGCCAGGGGCTCCTGGGGCCCCGGGGCAGCTTTGGGCATCTCCGAAGCTGAGGCACGGCTGCCCCTTTGCTTCTGCAGATGCAGTTATTTGCTGCCCCTTCATGGTCAGAACTGTTTCTCCTCGTGGCACGTGGCTTGGACAGATGATACTTCCCTGTTAGTCGGGGAGAACTTCAGGGAAACGAAGACGTCATAACATGCACACAGGTCGGGGGACAGTGAAAAGGAGCCATGTCAAGGTTGTCCTGCTCTTTCACATCTGAACTCAGATAATTGGGTGCCTCCCAGCACCTGTCAGCTTTTTTTCCTCCAAGCTTCACAGCGTTTTGCCAGTGAAAGCGAGTTGGGCTGAGCTGGTCTTCGGGATAACTCAACTCCTTTCTTTTTTAATTGTGTGCCTACGCTTCTCTTTTTTCCCACCTTTTCTTTCTTCTCCACTCCCCCAAAGTTCCATGCTCTATTAAAGGTAATTTTTATTTGACTTCCTGCACAGATCGGAGAGTAGATACAGGATATAAGTATAGGCTGGTCTATACCTTCAGAGCCACAGGCTGTAGACTACATAGGTATGGGCTACGTGTGGAGTTACTGTTTGATAATTATCATCTCTTTTCCGTATTCTAAAATAGGCAAGCAATGGGGCAGCAGTGTAATCCTCCTACTGAGAAGTTGGGCTCAGTCTGGAATGATAGGAAGCCCACCCTAACTGATACAGTAGGAAGCGAGACAGAAAAGGAGAATGGTCAAGAGAGCCATTGAAGTAGCAGCTGAAAGCTGGTAACTCCTGCCTACAAGGTGGGAAAGTGTGGGCTGGAGAGGCAGAGGGCTCTGCTGCTAACGCTGGCAACGGGTAAGCAGCAGGTCCTCTTCAGAGGAGGTGACAGGCATCTGAGTCTTTCAAAAGGTCCTTCGCAATTGCTGTGAACTGGGGCCCTGCGACAGTGATGGCAAAGCCATCAGACTGCAACTCGGTTCGGTGTGTTTCGTTTTCGGTACCCATTTCATTGAGCTAGAATTATTTCTTTGCAATTAGGTGACGGGGATCTTCTTGCACTGATCTTCTCTTTCTGGAGCGCGTCCTGACATCCATTGTCATCCAGAGCTTTCCCCTCTGTTCCAAAGAGGAGCAATGGTCATGATGTGGAATGACTCCTGTAAGTAATGACTTCAGCACTAAGCTTGGATTTTCTGCATCGCTGAAGACAAACGGACATAGCAGGTGCTCCATCCCTGACTTTTAATGTGCTTAAAATCTAGAGGGAATAGGCAGGTGTTTCCTCCTCATCATCCCCTTCCTCCTCTTCCTCCTGCGTCTTGTTGCCTCCTGTTGCCTCCTCCTCCTTCTCCTGTTGCTTCCTGTTGCTTTCTGTTGCCTCCTGTTGCCTCCTGCTGCCTCCTCCTCTTCCTTCTCCTCCTGTTGCCTCCTGTTGCCTCCTCCTCCTCTTGCTTCTCCTTGCCTCCTGTTGCTTCATGTTGCCTCCTCCTCCTCCCGTTTAAACCTGTTGCCTCCTTCTCCTGTTCCTGTTGCCTCCTGTTGCCATATGCTGCCTCCTCCTCCTCCTGTTGCCTCCTTCTCCTGATTCCTCCTGTTGTCTTCCCCTTCTTTAGTTGCTTCATATTTCTTCCTGTTGTGTTCTACTACTCCTCATGTTGCCTCCAGTTGATTCCTGTTTCTTCTTCCTCCTCCTCTTCCTCCTGTTGCTTCCTTTTGCCTCTTGTTGGCTATCCGTTCTCCTCGTCCTTTTACCACCTGTTGCCTCTTCTGGCCTCTTTCTCCTCCTCCTGTTGCCTTCTTTTCCCTCCTGTTCCCTTCCCTGCTTCTTGCCTTCTGTTCCCTTCCCTTCTTTCTCCTCCTCCTCCTTCTGTAGCTTCATATTTTTGCATGTTGCCTCCTCCTCCTCCTGTTGCCTCCTGTTGCCTGCTGCATACTCCTCCTCTTCTTGTGCTTCCTCTTGCCTCCTCATCCTCTTCCTCCTTCTCCACATGTTGCCTCCTTTTACCTCTTCCTCCTCATCGTCCTGATGCTCCTGAGTGGAAGGGAGAGACGAGTGCCATGGAGCAATCCTGTGTTTGAACTGCATTCACTGCCATTCAGATCTGAAGAAGCATACTGAAGTATTTCAAGGGAGCTTCTCTGTTCTGTTGGCTTACAGACGTGCCTGGAGGTGACGGATATCCAGCCTCGCGGCTGGATTCCATGGCTGTCACGCTGGGAGATCGCCTGGGTAGTCATGGCTTTTTACTTCCTTTGAGAGCTGCCAGCTCAAAGCCCAAATGCGAGCGAGGCATCTCTTGCAGCTGGCACAATATACACCTGCATCGTGTGCGCCATATCGTTACGTGATCCCCTCATATGTTGTGCTATTCAGTTATGACAGTGTATATCACAAGGTACGATGGAAACTTCTCGTCTGTGTTTGGTTGCAGCTGTGGATACAGGGAGGGCTTTTCCGACTTCTCGGCTGGATCCTACGCTGGAGCTCACCTGGCAGCCCAGGGGTGAGTAGGCAGTCTTGGCTGACTTTACAGACTAGGCACTCCTTTTCAATATTTTATTTCTGTGAATTTTAACTTCATAATTGCCGTTAAGGTCCTCAAAAAGCAAAGGATAAAGCTGAAATAGGAAACTCTTCTGAGCGGTCATCAGAATTGCTAAAGGAACTCCTGAAGGAGTGGGTATATACCACTCTTACCAGAAGACTTGGGAAGCTGAGGTTTTAGAGGCATGCATGGACAAGCAGTAGCCTACGCAGCAGGAAGGGATCGATCGGAGCCTCACTGCGGTGACGCTCAATTTCACGCCTTGCACGTGCTGGCAAGCTGCAGAGATTTTCCAGAGCCTCTGCTGCCCATTATGGTTCCAGCTGAGTCCCAGGGACAGCTGCTGCCCCAGTTATAGCGTTACTGGTCAGAGCCGTTCTGGGCAGACGTTGGTACCCAGCTGGCAGGAACTGGCGGTGCTCACTCCTTGAATGCATGAGGGACTTGCCAAGGAGTTCATTCCTGATAAGCCGTGAGAGGGCAAGCACCCTGGCCGTTGCCAGCGGGGAGAGTGCCACTGGGAGGTGGAGAGGATGCGCAGACAGCTTGGGGTCGCTGGGAGCGGCCGACCTTGCCTGGGCTGCAGGCATCCCCCATTCAGGATCGGAGCGCCCCAGCTTCACAGCCTGGTCCAGCCCCGTTGTTCTCCTTGATGTCTGAGGACTCTCGGTGACAGCTCGGGGTCAGGGACAGGTGAAAGCTGGACACCCAGCTTGAGGCTGGACACCCAACTTGAAGGCAGCTAAAATGAAGGGCTGTGCATTCAGTCTCGGGTGGTTTAGCTGTCTGTTTCTAGTTGTGTTTTCAAACACTTGGTTGAGGGTTTCCTCTTGTTTTGGGGGACTGTGGGCTCTTCACTGCCACTTGTGAAAGTTCCCAGAATATGGTTGCAAGAGCTGGGGGTTGCAAGAGCTGGGTCCCCCATGTGTGTCTGTTACCCTGACCACGTGATGGAGTTGGCATGATGGGAAGTGCTTCTCAGGAGGGCTCTTTCCCCAGCTGAACCAGCTACAGGGTCTTCCTGTCCTCTCTGAAGGAAGTAATTTACCATCATCTTGCAGTTTGCCAAAAATGTACTAAGTGAAATGTGAACAAGAAGGTGCCATGCAATCTCCTAGTCTCTCAGCAGGTCAGGATTTCCTGCCTACTGGTAAACTGGAAAGGGTCTAGCGCTTACACTTTTCTCCATGAATGACACGTTGTTCGGACTAGTGAGTAGGTGCATCCCCAAATGCCCAGGCTTTGTTTCTCTAGTGTATTTGGAGAAGTATTGCCTCCTGAAGGTACCGTGTTCCTGATGAGGAACGGCCACTTCTAATTAAGCTGACCCACCTTCTTTCTAAAGAGACGGACGGTGAGACTGTGGAGAAGGAGGCACTCCAGGAAGGAGGGGGTCTCGCGGTGCCAGTCTCCAATGAAAAAACAGGGGCAATTCAATCAACAGGCGTGCCAGGTAATTGCTATCCTTCGTTCATCCAGTGAAATAAGTCAGTGCGTGTCTGCAGGCTCTTCCCCTGCTGCCCACTACTGCATATGGTGTCAACAGCCAAACTATTAGTGCAGAGCAAGCGTTCTAAAAGAAGCCAAGAACGGCTCTCTGAGGAGGACTGTCATCTCTGGGGTGGTGAGGCTATTGCCATCAGGAAACACGGAACGGGCGTTGGACAGGGCTGCTTCCGGACATGCCAGCTGCCCCAGAGCACCGGAGATCTGGCCTCAACTCCCAGAGAGGTCCATGAGGTGGGGGGCCTCGGTTGCACAGGGCCCCGCCAGGTGGGCAGGATGGGGCAGTCTCAGTCTCCCACCCCTCTGGGAGCCCCGCCCTCTTGAGGTGACATGTGGGGGCGGGGCACGCTGGGGGCGGTGCTTGGGGGAGGGGCAGTGCCCCAGTGGCATGACTGCAGTGGGGAGGCCGGGCTGTGAGGTCACAGAGCCCCGCTGGGCCGCGCTGTGATGTGCACTGCCGGGCCGCGGGCACTGCTTCAGCAGTGCCAGCAGCGCCAGCAGCGGCAGTGGCAGCAGCAGCAGCGGCAGTAGCAGCAGCGGCAGCAACATGATGCAGGGGCGGGGGACCATGGCCCCCCCCCACCTCCTTATCCTCCTCCTGGTGGCCCTGCGAGCCTGGGACGTCGGGGCTGCTCCGTGGCGAGCGCGGGGATTAGGTAGGCGGGCAGGCGAGGGCCAGCACCCAGCCCTGGCAGCATGGTGCACCACTCTCCACTCCTTGGGGTGACAGCGGGGCTGGGCTCGTGGTGGGGCAGGGCCAGGAGAGCAGCGGGGCTGGAATGGGCCAGGTGAGCCGTGTCCAGCTCCGCAGGCAAGTGGGAAACAGATGCCCCGCAGGGAGGCGCAGGGGGCTGCAGCCTCTGCGGGGGCATTTTCCAGGTGAACGGTGGGGCCAGGAGCGGCACCGCGGGGTGAGAATCCGTCCCTACAGACGGCCCTGTGTCGCCCTGACCCAAGGAAGCCTTTCACAGGCACAGCCATGCCCAGGGCCTGGCTCTGCCGCTCCTAGGCTGGGTCCTGGCTTTCAGCCTCGGGGACATCTGTCCTCGGGAGATGTCTTCTCAGGACAACGGGAGCATTCCTGCTGTAGCCCTGCAGTGCTCTCCTTGGGCAAACCCAGGTCCCCATGGGACACACAGCCCCAGCCTGCAGCCCGGGGAACAGATGGGGCAGCACTGGTGCAGACTCTCACTGGCCAGCAGGCTCTTCTCCACGAGACATGTGAATGATAATTTTTTTCCTCTGGTGCTTTCGTGTGGGCTTCCTTTGTGCACTGTAGAGACCTCCCAGTAAGAAATCCCCGAGGGGACGTACGTTTGTCCAGCCGGTCCTTGAGGGGTGTTGCACATGGCCTGGAAACAGTGTGTTGAGAGCTTCCGGGTGCCAGCCAACAGGTCACCCAGGCCCCTCTGCAGCTTTGGAAATCTCCACCCACGTCTGGGTCCCCCGTCATTACCTGACCCCCCTCCAGTCACTGCAGGTCACTGAGAAAGAAGTAGATCACAACATCTAACGGAAACATGCTTGGTTACAGCTCTGCCAGTAGGTGACGGCCACCCGACTCCTCAGCCAGATCTCGTCTGGGAGCCTCAGGGTGATCCCACAGGTATGTCGCTTGAACGAATGAGCATGTAGGCTTTAATATTCTCTTCATATGAAATTTAACTTCATATTTGCTTGGCTGGCGCTCAGACATGCAGAAGAGCAGAGAGGCAAAGGGTCGGGCTCGATGATGTGCCCCGGGGCGCTCTGCTTTGCAAAGTGTTCTTTCCCAGCCTCTCCGACCCTGCGCTGCTTCCAGCGACTGCTGCAAAGCCAGGCCTGTTGGGGTTGAGTTTAGAGCTGGTGTGAGCTCCAGGGAGTCCTTTCTCCCGACAGCTCCGTGCATGGTTTGGTTTAGACCGACATGGTCTAGGCACCCAGTAACTGGCTGCACGATGCTCCTGAGTGGAAGGGAGAGACGAGTGCCATGGAGCAATCCTGTGTTTGAACTGCATTCACTGCCATTCAGATCTGAAGAAGCATACTGAAGTATTTCAAGGGAGCTTCTCTGTTCTGTTGGCTTACAGACGTGCCTGGAGGTGACGGATATCCAGCCTCGCGGCTGGATTCCATGGCTGTCACGCTGGGAGATCGCCTGGGTAGTCATGGCTTTTTACTTCCTTTGAGAGCTGCCAGCTCAAAGCCCAAATGCGAGCGAGGCATCTCTTGCAGCTGGCACAATATACACCTGCATCGTGTGCGCCATATCGTTACGTGATCCCCTCATATGTTGTGCTATTCAGTTATGACAGTGTATATCACAAGGTACGATGGAAACTTCTCGTCTGTGTTTGGTTGCAGCTGTGGGTACAGGGAGGGCTTTTCCGACTTCTCGGCTGGATCCTACGCTGGAGCTCACCTGGCAGCCCAGGGGTGAGTAGGCAGTCTTGGCTGACTTTACAGACTAGGCACTCGTTTTCAGTATTTTATTTGTCAGAAATTTAACTTTATACTTTCCGTTAAGGTCCTCAAAGAGCAAAGGACAGAGCCGAAATAGGAAACTCTTCCGAGCAGTCATCAGGACTGCTAAATGAAATCCTGAAGGAACTGGACAAAGCAGCACGTGGTGGGTATATATCAGTCTTAACCAGAAGACTTGGGAAGCTGAGGTTTTAGAGGCATGCATGGACAAGCAGTAGCCTACACAGCAGGAAGGGATCGATCGGAGCCTCACTGCGGTGACGCTCAATTTCACGCCTTGCACGTGCTGGCAAGCTGCAGAGATTTTCCAGAGCCTCTGCTGCCCATTATGGTTCCAGCTGAGTCCCAGGGACAGCTGCTGCCCCAGTTATAGCGTTACTGGTCAGAGCCGTTCTGGGCAGACGTTGGTACCCAGCTGGCAGGAACTGGCGGTGCTCACTCCTTGAATGCATGAGGGACTTGCCAAGGAGTTCATTCCTGATAAGCCATGAGAGGGCAAGCACCCTGGCCGTTGCCAGCGGGGAGAGTGCCCTTGGGAGGCGGAGAAGATGCGCAGACAGCTTGGGGTCGCTGGGAGCGGCCAGGATCGGAGCGCCCCAGCTTCACAGCCTGGTCCAGCCCCGTTGTTCTCCTTGATGTCTGAGGACTCTCGGTGACAGCTCGGGGTCAGGGACGGGTGAAAGCTGGACACCCAGCTTGAGGCTGGACACCCAACTTGAAGGCAGCTAAAATGAAGGGCTGTGCATTCAGTCTCGGGTGGTTTAGCTGTCTGTTTCTAGTTGTGTTTTCAAACACTTGGTTGAGGGTTTCCTCTTGTTTTGGGGGACTGTGGGCTCTTCACTGCCACTTGTGAAAGTTCCCAGAATATGGTTGCAAGAGCTGGGGGTTGCAAGAGCTGGGTCCCCCATGTGTGTCTGTTACTCTGACCACGTGATGGAGTTGGCATGATGGGAAGTGCTTCTCAGGAGGGCTCTTTCCCCAGCTGAACCGGCTACAGGGTCTTCCTGTCCTCTCTGAAGGAAGTAATTTACCATCATCTTGCAGTTTGCCAAAAATGTACTAAGTGAAATGTGAACAAGAAGGTGCCATGCAATCTCCTAGTCTCTCAGCAGGTCAGGATTTCCTGCCTACTGGTAAACTGGAAAGGGTCTAGCGCTTACACTTTTCTCCATGAATGACACGTTGTTCGGACTAGTGACTAGGTGCATCCCCAAATGCCCAGGCTTTGTTTCTCTAGTGTATTTGGAGAAGTATTGCCTCCTGAAGGTACCGTGTTCCTGATGAGGAACGGCCACTTCTAATTAAGCTGACCCACCTTCTTTCTAAAGAGACGGACGGTGAGACTGTGGAGAAGGAGGCACTCCAGGAAGGAGGGGGTCTCGCGGTGCCAGTCTCCAATGAAAAAACAGGGGCAATTCAATCAACAGGCGTGCCAGGTAATTGCTATCCTTCGTTCATCCAGTGAAATAAGTCAGTGCGTGTCTGCAGGCTCTTCCCCTGCTGCCCACTACTGCATATGGTGTCAACAGCCAAACTATTAGTGCAGAGCAAGCGTTCTAAAAGAAGCCAAGAACGGCTCTCTGAGGAGGACTGTCATCTCTGGGGTGGTGAGGCTATTGCCATCAGGAAACACGGAACGGGCGTTGGACAGGGCTGCTTCCGGACATGCCAGCTGCCCCAGAGCACCGGAGATCTGGCCTCAACGCCCAGAGAGGTCCATGAGGTGGGGGGCCTCGGTTGCACAGGGCCCCGCCAGGTGGGCAGGATGGGGCAGTCTCAGTCTCCCACCCCTCTGGGAGCCCCGCCCTCTTGAGGTGACATGTGGGGGCAGGGCATGCTGGGGGCGGTGCTTGGGGGAGGGGCAGTGCCCCAGTGGCATGACTGCAGTGGGGAGGCCGGGCTGTGAGGTCACAGAGCCCCGCTGGGCCACGCTGTGATGTGCACTGCCGGGCCGCGGGCACTGCTTCAGCAGTGCCAGCAGCGCCAGCAGCGGCAGTGGCAGCAGCAGCAGCGGCAGTAGCAGCAGCGGCAGCAACATGATGCAGGGGCGGGGGACCATGGCCCCCCCCCACCTCCTTATCCTCCTCCTGGTGGCCCTGCGAGCCTGGGACGTCGGGGCTGCTCCGTGGCGAGCACGGGGATTAGGTAGGCAGGCAGGCGAGGGCCAGCACCCAGCCCTGGCAGCATGGTGCACCACTCTCCACTCCTCGGGGTGACAGCGGGGCTGGGCTCGTGGTGGGGCAGGGCCAGGAGAGCAGCGGGGCTGGAATGGGCCAGGTGAACCGTGTCCAGCTCCGCAGGCAAGTGGGAAACAGATGCCCCGCAGGGAGGCGCAAGGGGCTGCAGCCTCTGCGGGGGCATTTTCCAGGTGAACGGTGGGGCCAGGAGCGGCACCGCGGGGTGAGAATCCGTCCCTACAGACGGCCCTGTGTCGCCCTGACCCAAGGAAGCCTTTCACAGGCACAGCCATGCCCAGGGCCTGGCTCTGCCGCTCCTAGGCTGGGTCCTGGCTTTCAGCCTCGGGGACATCTGTCCTCGGGAGATGTCTTCTCAGGACAACGGGAGCATTCCTGCTGTAGCCCTGCAGTGCTCTCCTTGGACAAACCCAGGTCCCCATGGGACACACAGCCCCGGCCTGCAGCCCGGGGAACAGATGGGGCAGCACTGGTGCAGACTCTCACTGGCCAGCGGGCTCTTCTCCACGAGACATGTGAATGATAATTTTTTTCCTCTGGTGCTTTCGTGTGGGCTTCCTTTGTGCACTGTAGAGACCTCCCAGTAAGAAATCCCCGAGGGGACATACGTTTGTCCAGCCGGTCCTTGAGGGGTGTTGCACATGGCCTGGAAACAGTGTGTTGAGAGCTTCCGGGTGCCAGCCAACAGGTCACCCAGGCCCCTCTGCAGCTTTGGAAATCTCCACCCACGTCTGGGTCCCCCGTCATTACCTGACCCCCCTCCAGTCACTGCAGGTCACTGAGAAAGAAGTAGATCACAACATCTAACGGAAACATGCTTGGTTACAGCTCTGCCAGTAGGTGACGGCCACCCGACTCCTCAGCCAGATCTCGTCTGGGAGCCTCAGGGTGATCCCACAGGTATGTCGCTTGAACGAATGAGCATGTAGGCTTTAATATTCTCTTCATATGAAATTTAACTTCATATTTGCTTGGCTGGCGCTCAGACATGCAGAAGAGCAGAGAGGCAAAGGGTCGGGCTCGATGATGTGCCCCGGGGCGCTCTGCTTTGCAAAGTGTTCTTTCCCAGCCTCTCCGACCCTGCGCTGCTTCCAGCGACTGCTGCAAAGCCAGGCTTGTTGGGGTTGAGTTTAGAGCTGGTGTGAGCTCCAGGGAGTCCTTTCTCCCGACAGCTCCGTGCATGGTTTGGTTTAGACCGACATGGTCTAGGCACCCAGTAACTGGCTGCACGATGCTCCTGAGTGGAAGGGAGAGACGAGTGCCATGGAGCAATCCTGTGTTTGAACTGCATTCACTGCCATTCAGATCTGAAGAAGCATACTGAAGTATTTCAAGGGAGCTTCTCTGTTCTGTTGGCTTACAGACGTGCCTGGAGGTGACGGATATCCAGCCTCGCGGCTGGATTCCATGGCTGTCACGCTGGGAGATCGCCTGGGTAGTCATGGCTTTTTACTTCCTTTGAGAGCTGCCAGCTCAAAGCCCAAATGCGAGCGAGGCATCTCTTGCAGCTGGCACAATATACACCTGCATCGTGTGCGCCATATCGTTACGTGATCCCCTCATATGTTGTGCTATTCAGTTATGACAGTGTATATCACAAGGTACGATGGAAACTTCTCGTCTGTGTTTGGTTGCAGCTGTGGGTACAGGGAGGGCTTTTCCGACTTCTCGGCTGGATCCTACGCTGGAGCTCACCTGGCAGCCCAGGGGTGAGTAGGCAGTCTTGACTGACTTCGTAGACTAGGCACTCGTTTTCAGTATTTTATTTGTCAGAAATTTAACTTTATACTTTCCGTTAAGGTCCTCAAAGAGCAAAGGACAGAGCCGAAATAGGAAACTCTTCCGAGCAGTCATCAGGACTGCTAAATGAACTCCTGAAGGAACTGGACAAAGCAGCACGTGGTGGGTATATACCACTCTTACCAGAAGACTTGGGAAGCTGAGGTTTTAGAGGCATGCATGGACAAGCAGTAGCCTACACAGCAGGAAGGGATCGATCGGAGCCTCACTGCGGTGACGCTCAATTTCACGCCTTGCACGCACTGGCAAGCTGCAGAGATTTTCCAGAGCCTCTGCTGCCCGTTATGGTTCCAGCTGAGTCCCAGGGACAGCTGCTGCCCCAGTTATAGCGTTACTGGTCAGAGCCGTTCTGGGCAGACGTTGGTACCCAGCTGGCAGGAAATGTCGGTGCTCGCTCTTTGAGTGTGTGAGGGACACGCCGAGGAGCTGATTCCTGATAAGCCGTGAGAGGGCCAGCACCCTGGCCGTTGCCAGCGGGGGGAGTGCCCTTGGGAGGCGGAGAAGATGCGCAGACAGCTTGGGGTCGCTGGGAGCGGCCAGGATCGGAGCACCCCAGCTTCACAGCCTGGTCCAGCCCCGTTGTTCTCCTCGATGTCTGAGGACTTTCGGTGACAGCTCGGGGTCAGGGACGGGTGAAAGCTGGACACCCAGCTTGAGGCTGGACACCCAACTTGAAGGCAGCTAAAATGAAGGGCTGTGCATTCAGTCTCGGGTGGTTTAGCTGTCTGTTTCTAGTTGTGTTTTCAAACACTTGGTTGAGGGTTTCCTCTTGTTTTGGGGGACTGTGGGCTCTTCACTGCCACTTGTGAAAGTTCCCAGAATATGGTTGCAAGAGCTGGGGGTTGCAAGAGCTGGGTCCCCCATGTGTGTCTGTTACCCTGACCACGTGATGGAGTTGGCATGATGGGAAGTGCTTCTCAGGAGGGCTCTTTCCCCAGCTGAACCGGCTACAGGGTCTTCCTGTCCTCTCTGAAGGAAGTAATTTACCATCATCTTGCAGTTTGCCAAAAATGTACTAAGTGAAATGTGAACAAGAAGGTGCCATGCAATCTCCTAGTCTCTCAGCAGGTCAGGATTTCCTGCCTACTGGTAAACTGGAAAGGGTCTAGCGCTTACACTTTTCTCCATGAATGACACGTTGTTCGGACTAGTGAGTAGGTGCATCCCCAAATGCCCAGGCTTTGTTTCTCTAGTGTATTTGGAGAAGTATTGCCTCCTGAAGGTACCGTGTTCCTGATGAGGAACGGCCACTTCTAATTAAGCTGACCCACCTTCTTTCTAAAGAGACGGACGGTGAGACTGTGGAGAAGGAGGCACTCCAGGAAGGAGGGGGTCTCGCGGTGCCAGTCTCCGACAAAAAAACGGTGGCAATTCAATCAACAGGCGTGCCAGGTAATTGCTTTCCTCGGTCATCCAGTGTCATAAATCACTGCGTGTCTGCAGGCTCTTCCCCTGCTGCCCACTAATGCACATGGTGTCATCAGCCATACTGTTAGTGCAGAGCAAGTGTTCTAAAAGAAGCCAGGAATGGCTGTACCTCCCACGATGTGCAGGACACACTAAGGTACAGAATTCTTCCTCCAGGTGTGGATTGCAAGAGAAACGCAAATGCTACAGATCCTAATGGTTTCCAGAAATTCTTCATAGAAGGCGCCGTGGCGGTCTTGGGCTGCGTGCTGCTTGGGATGGTATTGTGGTGTGTGATCCGCCTGTGGAGGAAGAGAAAACGGTGAGTTGTTGGCGGGGGGTGTTGCCAAACCTCTGTATTAGGTGGCTGCTATTAGCCATGAAGCATTTAGAGGTCGGGTATCCTGGCATGCCGAGTTAGTTACTGGCCAGACTCTACGGACATTTCTGCTGTAAGATGTTTTAACCGGCCTCTCCATTCATGGGCAGTCTTCTCTGAAACCTGGTCTTACTGTTGCAAGTATGAGTTAAAAGTGACACTGCCTCGACAAAAGCAGACCCAGCCACAGACAGAGGCAGAGCAAGGTCCAGAAGGAAAACGACGAGGGGTGATACTGCCATAGAAAGTGAGAAGCACAATAGTGACATCTCCCTCCCAGCGGACGTCCCAGCAGAAATCACCCTGTTAGGTGATGCCGTAAATCCCAGATGTTCACCTCGGCCAAGGTGTCCCAGCAGCTCAGACCGTGGTGACGAACCTTCCCAGCTATCAGCCTTGCTTTGGAGAGAGAGAGAGTCAGTCTGTCCCGTCTGCTCCCAAACACTGCCAGAGCGTGTGTTCCCAGCACAGGCAGGGGTTTTGTCTGTGCAGGGGTATGTATCTCTTTGGATATGGATTCTGAAGAGAGGATGGAGAGCACCTCACCGAACAGAGCGCTGAGGCTTTCTGCTTGTCTGGTCAGGGAAGGGCAGGGGAGCCAAGTGCTGGTCTCTGCCAGACACGCTGAGAAAGGAGAACAGGAGGCTCTCCTGGCCCTGCAGTGCCATGCCCAGCTTTGCTTCCCTCGGTCTGCTGGGCTCACGTCTCCTTTCTGGCACATGCAGAGCAGGCAGGTCAGGATGGTCGGGGCCGAGAGGAGATGAGCCATGGGCAGGCGAGTAGAGCTACAACCAAGGGGTGCGGGGCGCCCTGTTTTCTGCATGGAGCTCTCCGTGCCCACAGCTCCCCGGTGCAGCTGCGCGCCCACACCCCATGGGGCACCCAGCACTGCCCTGCACCCTCGACCCTGCCCAGCACCACAGCCACGGCGGGGTCTCAGCAGCCTCCTCTCTCCGCAGGCGCCTCTCCACAGATTTGGAAGCCTGACCCACCTGCTGCAGCCTCCCCTAACACCCAAACAACCGGACCGCTCACCCCATCACCTCTGAGAGACAGACCTGACACCAGCAGCCATCACCTGTGCCTGGAACACCAGCCCGTCTGCCAAGGAGCACCAGCCCGGGCAGCCAGCTGGCCCACCCGCCTCCACCCTGGCCCCCCTGGCTGTCCAACTCAGCCAGCCGCCTGTTGTGGGACCAGCCCGGAGCCCTCCAGCCCCCGAGGAGCTGAAACCACCCCCCGGCTCCCCAAGACCGTTGCCCAGACTCCCGACCAACAGCTTCAGGGGTCGACCGTTCATTTCAGAATAATGGCGGAGCAATAAATACAGATCAGTAGCACAATTGTCCGGGTCGTAATGGCAGCAAAGCCAGGAATTCACCAATTCTGGGCCGAACTTCATACCAAGGCACGGAGGGACGTGGATGCCCACAGTGTCAGCAGGCAGGGAGCTGGGCATGGGACCCGCCGACGGGCTGGGGCAACCCAGCTTCCCTGGTGGGACTGGCCTGCTAAATTCTGAGCCACAGAGGCACTGCTGGGACTCCTTAACAGGTCATCACCCCCACCTCTGCTCCCCGTGCCAGCTCTGTCCTGGGGTGCACAGGACGGCGATACGCTGTAGGGCAATACGAGCCCCAGCCCCTCCCTTGGCTGCACACTAAACAGATCACATAAGGCAAAGCCATAAGTAAAACACAGAGCAGCACAAAGCTGCTATCGAGCCACCACAGAGACACCGTCTGCTCTGCTTTTGGCTGGGATGGAGTCCATTTTCTCCCTAGCAGCCCATACGGTGCCGAGGTTTGGATCTGTGACCAAACCAGTGTTGGTAGCACACCCAGGATTTAGCTGTTGCTGAGCCCTGCTTGCACGGCGCCAAGGCCTACTCTGTTCACACACAGCCCTGCCAGCCAATAAGCTGGGGGTGCAGTGGTACATGAAAAACTGGGCGTGAGCTGGCACTGTGCGCTTGCAGCTCAGAAAGACAAGTGTGTCTTGGGCTGCTGTGGAATTTTGATAACGAGGTGGGATTCCTGTGCACTAAGAACCATTAAGACTGCCCTTGCTATCTCTTGTGGGACCCAGGGGAGTGGAGACTTGCCTGGCTAACACAGGGGAGGTGGCCCTGTGGAGGCAGGACAGCCCTGCTTGTGGTCAGCAAAGAAAGCAAAATAACAGGAATCTGAAGGGTTCTTTGTTTCTTCGAAAGGCTTCGTGTCTGATAACTGACCTTTGCCTCATTACCGGTGAAATGCATATTACAACTCACACCCTGCATATGCTAATGAAGATTAACGAGATCGCACTAAACATATAGGACTATAGCACTCGTCTCTCCACGCAAATCATGCTACACGTCACATATGGGTGGAACCTCGCAGTTTTGGGGATAAAAGACAGAGAAAATGATTGTTAAAGTGGGAGAGAAGAACCTCGATACCTGACGGACCAGTCGATGGGCTGCGTCCTCTTCCTCCACCCCAGGCAGGGACGCCTCTCGGGGTAAGCGCTGCACCTCTCACCCTCTGGGTGAAAGTTATCCCGGGGTTGTTGCATTGCTATCAAGTTTGCTAGCAATATCAACCTTAATTAGTAGCACTATTGTAGTTAGTGATTTTATCAACGGCAATCTCGAATCTGTTTCTGTCGCTTTCAATAAAATAACTGCTTTCGATTTTTGTGCATCTGCTCAGTGCAAGTCCTTTTGCTGGGGCTCTGAATAAACGAATCAGTGAATGTCTCTGACAGAGAAATTTAGAAACTACATTCCTTTTAACGTGACAGCTGCATCAAAAGAGGCGTGGCCAGCAGGTGGAGGGAAGGGATTCTGCCCCTCTACTCCATTCCCCTGCAACCCCGGCTGGAGCACTGCATCCAGCTCTGGGCTCCCCAGCGCAAGAAAGACATGGACCTTTTAGAGCAGGTGCAGAGGAAGCCACAGAAATGATCCCAGGGCTGGCACAGCTCTCCTGCGCAGAAAGGCTGAGAGAGCTGAGAGAAGAAAAGGCTCCAGGGAGACCTTTCTGTCGCGTTTCAGTATATAAAGGGGGCTTATAGGAAAGGCACAGAGAGACTTTTTACCAGGGTCTGTATTGACAGGACAAGGGGCGAGGGTTTAAAGCTGAAAGAAGGTAGGTTTTGATTGCACGTAAGGAAGAAATGTTTTACGGTGAGGGTGGTGAGACGCTGGAACGGGTTGCCCAGAGAAGTTGTGGACGTCCCATCATTGGAAGTGTTCCAAGTCGGGTTGGAGGGCACTTTGAGCAACCTCCTGGGGGAGGCTAGGGCTGCTAAGTTTTCTCCCTCTCGCAGCAAACACAAGGCAATAGCTTTACGTTGCCTGCGTTCCTCTGCGGACGTGAACTGCTGTCAGGATGTGCTGCGCGGGACAGCCAACAGCTCTGGACTCGTGACACTATTGCAGCTGCGAAAGCTGGTTGTGTTACAACTGCTGTGAGCAGGAGTATGGACCCAGCCATGTGGTGCCCTGTGATGGGTGCTGAACTGGGCTGAAGGACAACAGAAAGGGCTTCTTAAAATACGTTCACAGCAAAAGCAGGATCAGAGATCACGTTGGTCCGTTGCTTGATGAGCTCGGTCACCTCACAAATAGGGCTGTAGACAAAGCAGAGACGTTTCGGGCCTTCTTCCCCTCTGTCTTTAACATCGATGATGGGCCCTGGGACCCGCCCCACGCCCCCAGCCCCCAAGCCCTCTGTTGGAAGACTGTAACTGGGGGCATGATAAACTCCCAGCCAACTCAGAAATTTCTGAGACTTGCTGCTCCAGCTGGATACACCTAAGGCTACGGGGCCCAATGGGATTCGTCCCAGCGTACTGAAAGAGCTGGCCGATGGTATTGCGGGACCTCTCTCCATTATTTTTTGACGGTCTCGGGAGTCTGGAGAGGTCCCAGTCGACCAGAAGCTGGCAAATGTTGTCCCAGTTCTCAAGAAGGGTAAGAAGGAAGACCCTGGTAATTACAGGCCTGTCAGTCTCGCTTAACTGCCAGGTAAAATTTCGGAGGTCATTCTGGGAGTTATGGAGAAACACTTGAGAGACAACGCAGTCATTGGTCATAGCCAGCACGGGTTCATGAGGGGAAAGTCCTGCTGAACTAACTTAATTTCCTTTTACGACAAGGTCACCCGTCCAGTTGACCAAGGGAAGCCAGTAGATGTGGGTTTTCTGGAGCTTGGCAAAGCTTTTGCTACCGTCTCTCACAGTACCCTTCTGGACAAAATGTCCAGCCTACAGCTAGTCAAGCCCATGTTAGGTTAGGTGAACAACTGGCTGACAGACCGGGCTCAAAGTGTTATAGTAAAGGGGGTTACATCAGGCTGGCCGGCAGTGAACAGTGGGGTTCCCCAGGGCTCAGTTTTAGGCCAGAGCTCTTTAATGTTTTTACAAAAGATCTGGAGGCAGGAGTTGAATGTTCCGGCCCTCTCCTCCCCTTCCCCTCGGGGCTCCATGCAGAAGAGATGACACCTCTCCACATTGTTGGGGCAGGACCGGGGGATGGGAAAGGGACTCACATCACACTTGGCAATCAACAACTCCCTCACGGAGCACTGGCAGACCTTGTGCAGGCCGGCTGGGCCTCCCTTTCCTGCCGGTGGGATGTGGCAGGCTTTGACCCTCGCAGCCACTGTCGAGCGCACGGGGCTGTGCCACTTGCAGGGCGCAGGGTCGGTGGGGGGGGGGGTCACTGAGGACCCCCAACCCTCCTGCAACATGGCTGCCACCGTCTTGTCGAGGGGACCGCAGGCACGGGATGAGGAGGGGGCTGGAGCCCAGGGCTTATGAGGGGAGGTGGAGGGTGGTCCCTGTGCCCAGGGGCAGCCTTTCTCTCGGGCAAGCAACAAGGCAGGTGGGAGCGAGCCCCAGGAAAGGGGCCCTCAGCCCCCGTGGCCCTCTTCCTTCTCCCACATTTGGGCGTCTTTGAGGCCACAGGCCCCCCACGCCCAAACCCGCCATGTTTGGTCACACGCATTGGCCACAGTCACAATCGCCATCACAGTGGCCTCCTGCTGTCACCAGCCACCTCACTGCCTTTTGTTCGGGCCCTATAAAAACAGGGGCCCCTGCAGCTGGCCCACAGTTTGCCGAGCTTCCAGGCCCTCGCATGCCAAGCATGCTTGGAAGGAAGAGGAGCCGGAGAAGCGAGGTGGATGGCTGCCCACCTTTGCGTCGGACGCCACAGAGCCCCTTACCGCAACCGCGGAGGAGGAGGGTGCCTCACAGGAGGAGGAGCAAAATCACCCCTCGTGCCATGAGCGCCGTTGACCTCGCTTCTCTGGTCGACGGCATGCAGCACCTGGCTATAGGCCCACCAGGGAATGGCGGGGAGCCCAGGCGTGTCGATCTGCCAGGGAGCAGCGGGAGCAGCGAGGCAGGGGGCTGCCCACCTTTGCGTGGGACAGCACAGAGATGGTTCCTGCAACCGCCAAAGAGGAAGGCACCTCCCAGGAGCCTGAAGAAGGACAATCAGTGGAAAAAGAGGAGAAGGAACATCCCGCCTCGTGCCAAGAGAGCAAGGGCTCGCGCTCATGCCGAAGCCCTGCAGCACGCAACTGTGGCGGCCACACAGGGGAACAGCACGGGGGCCTGGCGTGTCTATCTGCTGAGGCACGGTGTGAGGCCCAGGCATGACAGCCCACCAAAGGATGGCGTGAGGCCCACAGAGGTGCATCCACCTCAAGAAGAATCATCGCTGGCAGTGGGTCCACCTGCCACAGGGATCACCTGGCAGTACCCCAGACGTCCAGGCTCCTTTGTGTGAGGTGGCACCAACAGCGTTGCAGGAGCAGCCGGCAGGATCCCTACCGGCGGCTCGCCCTCCGCACCTTCACGACTGGGCAATAAACAACAACAAAAGAATAAAAATGCTTTTGTCCTCCCTTATTTGGCACTTTGGTGACTGCATCTGCACTCCCATGTCCCCTCTCGGTCTCTGTCTTGGAGTAGGAGGCTCTTTCTGGAAGCTTTCTGTTTCCATGCCCACCTTCATGCTTTGGCGGTGCCTGACATTCTGGGGTTTTCTGGGCTGTAGCAGCAATAGGTTGAGAATAGTTTTTTAAATGGAGTACAATTAGCATAAGAAAAGCCACAAGAACCCTAGGGGTTTCTTGTTTCCAAAGATTCTTTTAGGTGATTGCAATGTCTCAGTCGTTAAGTGCACCATCATGCAGCGGATACAAACAAGTTCAGGAAATTCCAGAAGCACATTGAAGGTAACTTTTTGGTGCGGCTACTAAGGGAGCCAACTAGGGAAGGTGCCCTACTAGATTTGTTGATTGTAAACAAAGAGTTTCTTGTCGCGCGGGTATGCAAAATGCAGTCGTATCTGTAATATCCTCTGCAGCTTCCACGGTCCCTGTATTGCTAATGCTCTCTGCCAGTGCATGTGCATCGGTAATGGTATCTTCATCTGTGACGGTGTCCCTATTGAAATGGTATCTGTAATGCTCTCTGCAGTAGTGCATGCAATGATATTTGCGTGCAACATGGTATCTGCAATTGTTTCTGCATCTGCCGTTGTATCCGTATCTGCAATGACATCTTCATTTACAAGGGTGCCTGCAACTGCAATGGTATCTGTAGTGGTATCTGTATGTCCAGTGGTATACCCCTATTCAACTGACTCCTTAAAAAATACCTGCAGCGTTTTGGCACCTGTAATGGTACCATGGCATCTCCATTTGAAATGGCATTTGCATCTGCAATGCTGTTTGCATTGGTTTCTGCATCTGAAATGTTATGAGGAATGGATTGTGCATCTGCAAAGGTATCTGCAGTGGTGTCTGCCATGGTATTTGCCTTTGCCATCTCCAGCAGTATTTGCACCTGCAATAGTAGTTGCATCTGCAGTGGTATCTTCAGGGGCGTCTGCAGCAGTATCTTCGGTAGCACCTTCTATATGTTTATTGGTAAGTGTAATGGTATCTGTATGTGTTATTGTGGTGGTTTAACCCCAGCCGGCAACTAAGCACCACACAGCTGCTCGCTCACTCCCCCCGGTGGGATGGGGGAGAGAATCAGAAGAGTGAAAGTGAGAAAAGTGGTGGGTTGAGATAAAGGCAGTTTAATAGGGCAAGCAAAAGCCGCGCAAGCAAGCAAAACGCAAAACAAGGAATTCATTCACTAGTTCCCATTGGCAGGCAGGTGTTCAGCCATCTCCAGGAAAGCAGGGCTCCATCACGCTTAATGGTTACTGGGGAAGACAAGCACCATCACTCCCAACGTCCCCCCCCGTTCCTTCTTCTTCCCCCAGCTTTATATGCTGAGCATGACGTCAGATGGTATGGGATCTCCCTTTGGTCAGTTGGGGCCAGCTGTCCCAGTTGTGTCTCTGCCCAACTTCTCATGCACCTGGTAGGGCACTGTGAGAAGCTGAAAAGTCCTTGACTTAGTAGAAGCACTGCTCAGCAACAACTAGAACATTAGTGTGTTATCAACATTATTCTCATCCTAAATCCAAAGCACAATACTATACCAGCTACTAGGAAGAAAGTTAACTCCATCCCAGACAAAACCAGGACAGTAATGATAGCCGTATCTGTAATTGTAGCTATAACTCCAACTGTACCTGTATCGGCAACTGTATCTGTGTGTGTTTCGAGGTACGCATCTGTTCTTTCTCTGCCTCTCTCTCTCTCTATGTGTAATCGTGTCCATCTCTGTAACTGTACCTGTGCCTGTCTTTGTATTTGTACCCATCTCTGTTTCCTCATCCATAGCCATGTTGGTGACTGTCTGTGTAGGTGTCTGTATATTTATCTGGACCTATACCTGTAACAGCACATCTGTGTGTAATGGTGCCTGCATTCCTATCAGCGCCTTTATGTGTAATGGTTCCTCTGTCTGTCATGGTACCTCTCTCAATAATGGCATCACTTGCTGTATCTGCTGTTGTCTATGTAATTGAATGCATCCTTATATCGCTGACTGCAATTGTGTCTGTATCTGAAGTTTTACCTATTTTGTGCCTGCATCTGCAACTCTATTGGCAACTTAATGTGAATCAGTGTTTGTAATTCTATCAGTCTGGATTATGGCACCAGAACCTGTATTTCTGCTGGTACTGGTATCTGTGTCTCTAATGGTGTCTGCACCCGTAACTGTACCTGTGTCGTGGTTTAGTCCCAACCGGCAACTAATCACCACACAGCCACTCACTCACTCCCCTTCCTCAGCTGGACAGGAGAGAGAAAATACGACAAAAGGCTCGTAGGTCGAGACAAGGACATAGGGAGATCACTCACCAATTACCATCATGGGCAAAACAGACTTGACTTGGGGAAATGAGTTTAAATTATCACCAATCAAAATCAGAGTAGAATAATCAGAAATAAACCCAGATCTTAAAAACACCTTCCCCTCACCCCTCCCTTTTTCCCGGGCTCAACTTCACTCCCGATGTTCCCTACCTCTTCCCCCCGAGCGGCGCAGGGGGACAGGGAATGGGGGTTGTGGTCAGTTCATCACATGTCATTTCTGCCGCTCCTTCCTCCTCACACTCTTCCCCTGCTCCAGCATGGGGTCCCTCCCACGGGAGACAGTTCTCCACAAACTGCTCCAGCATGGGTCCTTTCCACGGGGTGCAGTCCTTCAGGAACAGACTGCTCCAGTGTGGGTCCCCCACAGGGTCACAAATCCTGCCAGCAAACCTGCTCCAGCGTGGGCTCCTCTCTCCACGGGTCCACAGGTCCTGTCAGGAGCCTGCTCCAGCGTGGGCTTCCCACAGGGTCACAGCCTCCTTCGGGCATCCACCTGCTCCTGCATGGGGTCCTCCATGGGCTGGAGGGGGACAGCCTGCTTCACCATGGTCTTCCCCACGGGCTGCAGGGGAATCTGCTCCGGCGCCTGGAGCACCTCCTCCCCCTCCTTCTTCACTGACCTTGGTGTCTGCAGAGTTGTTTCTCTCACATATTCTCACTCCTCTCTTCCCCAGCTGCCATTTCCCCGTTTTTCCCCCACCCTTCTTAAATACTTTATCACAGAGGCGCTACCACTGTTGCTGATTAGCTTGGCCTTAGCCAGTGGCAGGTCCGTCTTGGAGCCGGCTGGCATTGGCTCTATCAGACATAGGGGAAGTTTCTAGCAGCTTCTCACAGAAGCCACCCCTGTAGCCCCTCCTGAAACCAAAACGTTGCCACACAAACCCAATACAACCTGTAACTGTATCTGCATTGACAATGTATCTGCAATGGTGTCTGCAATGGTCTCTCATTCTGTAGTGCCGCCTGGAAGAGTATTTGCATCGGCAATGGTATTTGCATCTGCAATGGCATTTGCAATGCTAAATGCTGAATGTGCACTTGTATCTTAATTGTATGTGCAACTGTACCTGTACCTGCAATTGTATGTGTGTTGTGCCTGTATCTGCAATTGTATCAACAATTCAATGTGAGTCCGCGCCTGTAATGATATTGGCATCTGCACGGTTATCTGCAGTGGTTTGTTCATCTGAAATGGTGCCTGCAATAGCACTTGAACCTGCAATGCCATACGCAAACGCATCTGCATCTGGAATGCTGCATGTGCATCTGTAATGTCGTCTGCAATCTCCAACGCAGACACCATTGCAGATGCAAATACACTTTCAGATGAAGCTGCAGATGGGGATGCTATTGAAGATGCAGGTGCCATTGCAGGTGCCCTTGCAGATGCAGAAACCATTACAGACAGCACTGCAGATGCAAAGGCCATGTCAGACACCACTTCAAATGCAGATGCCATTGCAGATGTAGGTACCTCTGCAGACACCATTGCAGTAGGAGGTGCCATTGACGATACCTTTGAAGATACAGGCACTGGTGCCACTGGAGATAGCATCGCAGATGCAGATACCACTGCAGATGGCCTTGCAGATGCAAGTACCATTTCAGATGCAGTTGCTTTTGGAGTTGCTCTTGAAGATGCTGATGCCATTGCAGACACCCAATTCAGATGCAGATACTGCCTGTACTTTCAGTGGTATATCCACCACTACCCGTACGTGTCTGTAGCTGTACCTATATTTGTAACTGAATGTGTACTCATGTCTGTAGCTCCTCTTGTGGCTGCAATTGTATGTGTAATTCTGTCTGCATCTATGACTGCACCTGCAATTGTGTGGGTAATGGTTTCCGGGACTGTACTTTAATCTGTAATGGTAGGTGTTTTGTGTCTGTATCTGCCATTGTACCTGCAATCGAATTGGTATCTTCCTCATGGTATTGCTGTCTATGGCTGTACCTGGAAAGGCATTGTCAAGGATATCTGCAATGGCATCCGCATCGCTGCAAAGGTATCTGCATCTGCAGTGGCATTTGTAATGCCAGAGAGAGGCAACGAAGCTGGTGAGGGGTCTGAGAACAAGTCTTATGAGGAGCGGCTGAGGGCACTGACGTTGTTTAGTCTGCAGAAGAGGAGGCTGAGGGGAGACCTTATCGCTCTCTGCAACTACCTGAAAGGGGGTTGTGGTGAGGTGGGCGTTGGTCTCTTCTCCCATGTAACTAGCGATACAATGAGAGGAAATGGCCTCAACTTGCACCAGGGGAGGTTTAGACTGGATATGAGGAAAAATTTCTTTACTGAGAGAGTGGTCAAACAGTGGAACTGGTTGCCCAGGGAGGTGGTGGAGTCACCATCACTGGAGGTGTTCAAAAAACGTGTGGACGTGGCACTGCGGGACATGGTTTATTGGGCATGGTGGTGTTGGGATGATGGTTGGACTTGATGATCTTACAGGTCTTTTCCAACCTTAATGATTCTGTGATTCTGTGAGTGTCTGCAGTGGCCTCTGCATCGTCAGTGCTACCTGCATCTGCAACAGCACCTGCCTCTCCTATTGTATCTGCAGCTGACTTTACATCAGCAATGGTCTCTGCAGGGGTTTCTACAGTGGAATCTGCACCTGTAGATGTATCTGCATCGGAAATGGCATCTGCATCTGCAGCAGTATCTGCATATACAATGGTATTGCCTTTGGTTTCTGCATCTGCAACATTGTCAGGAATGGTATATGCATCAGAATCAGCATTGCCACCTGCATCTGCAGTAGCATCTGCAACAGTAGCTGCATCTCCAATGTGGTCTACATCTGCAGTGGCATCTGCACCTCCACTGGGATCTCCATCTTCAATTGTGTGTTCACCTGCAATGCTCTCTGCAATCGTACTTGCCCCTGGAACGGCGTCTGCACTGATACCTGCATCTGTAACGGTGTATGCATGGGGGTGTGAAATGCAATAGCATCTGCAATAAACTCTGCATCTGCTCTGGTCTCTGCATTGGCAACGCTATTTGCCATGGCATCTGCATCGGTAACGGTGTCTGAATTGCAGCGACGTCAGCATCTGAAATGGCATCAGTAATGCTACCTGCTGTGGTGTATGCAATGGTATTTGAGAGTGAAGTGGTATCTGCCATGGTATCTGCATCTGCAGTGCTCTCTACTTCTTCAGTGGCATCTGCAATGGTGCGTGCAGCTGCAATGGCATCTGCAAAGGAATATGCAATGGTATCTTTATCTGCAATGATGCCGGCTTTTTCAAGAGTGTTTACATCAGCAGTGCTACCTGCAAAGGTGTCTACAGCTCCAGTGGCATCTGCATCTGCAATGCTGTTTGCATTGGTATCTGCATCAGCCGTGTTATGGCCAATGGATTGTGCGTCTGCAAAGGTATCGGCACTGGCATCTGCAATGCTAATTCATTCTGCCGCGCCACCTGCAATGGTATTTGTATCTGCAATGGAAGCTGCAATGGTATCTTCATCTGTAAATGCATTCTGCATCTGCAACGACATCTCCATCTGTAAGGGCATCTGCAAAGGTATCTGCAGTGGTATCTATCGGCAGTGGAATAGTCTTCCTCTGCTGTATCTGCATCTGCAGAACGCCATCTGCAACAGCACCTGCATCTGCAGTGTTATTAGGAAGGGATCACCCATCTGCAAAGGTATCTGCAGTGGCATCCGCTTCTCCAGTGGTATCTCCATCTCCAGTAGTATATCCACCTGCAATGCTACCTCTATTGCTATTTGCAGCAGGCATGGGGTTTTCCCTCAGATGGACAAAAACAAATGATCAGAAAACACAGGATGGGTTGCAATGCCCATCACTTAATAATAATTTCATAAAAGGTCGAGAGGAAGAGAGGTGCTGCGATGACAGATGGTGAATTTCACAACCTGCCTCATACCCAGAGGCTCAAGCTCCGCGCACTCCGTGCTCCTGTGAGGCAGGCGGCTTTCCACAGCAATGCTGCTCATCAGCCAGCGTTACAGACATCAATGCCTGGCTCTCCTGCAGCACGAGCTGCCCACTGAGCCAAAGCACCTGGAGAACAGGGGCAGCGAGGCCACTGGTGAGCCAAGGCTGCCTACTGGCTCTCGGGGCATCCTGGGGAGAGCTGGTACTTTCCTCAAATTACTTGGAAGAATGAAGCAATTTGCTACAGGTGCACTGTTGAGACAGGCATTTCTGGTCTAAGGAGAGTAACCCAAGTTAGCTGCTCCCTTACCGTTCGCAGTCCTGCTCTACGCACAGACCCCTTCAGCAGCAAAGCTGGTTGCAGACTTGTGCACTCCCACTGCCTGCGCTCGCAGGGGCATCAGCCCCATGCACTTCTTTGGGAGCCCCCTGAGCAAACCCAGAAAGTGGGTAAATGTGTCAAAGACACTGCGCCTCACCCGTTAAAACAAAGGGGCTGGCTGGAGCCCCAGTGACGCGCGGAAACAAACTTTACAACTCACAAAGAGTTATAAAGCAGGCGTGTTTATTACGGCGCCGGGTGCAAGGGGATTTCTCCTCAAAGCTTGCACACCATTTCGGCAAGCAGTCGGATATTTATTACACCAAAGCATACATAGTCATAGGGTTTCATAATACGTATGTATAAGTTGGGGGCAGAGTTGATTCAGAAACTGCGCAGGCTCAGATCTGTCTCTGGTGGTCTTTTACTTCTTCAGGGGTCTTATCTTCCTCTTCCTCCTCTGTCCTCTAGATGAACTTCAGTCTTTTAAGCGTGCTGTCTTCTTACTTGTTGATTTCAGCAGTTTTAACAAGTCCTAGTCGGTTCTGTGGTCAGACTAGCCTTGCAGTTCCTGTTATCACTCCCTTTGTTCAGCAAGTAGCTTTTGACAAATACCAGTCCCTGATAAACTTAACCCTTAACAGACGTTACAGGCGCCAGCCTTGGTAAGTGAGTTTTAGAAAGAATAAACAAGAAACAATATCTAAGTGGTTAAACAAGAAACAATATCCAAATGGTTAAAAGCAGATAGTTATGTCTCTGTGTCAATTCTCCCCTTTTCTTTCCCCTAAGCAAATTCTTTTGCTTTTAAAATTGGTTCGTTATGTTTCATCATTATTTTTAGGGCCCATATTTGTCCAATAAGTTCCTTTAGTTTACACCAAAGGGTAAGATTTACTACTGTTAGTGTTGTCGTAAGTATTAGTAATGCCAATATCGGGTGGGTCATTATGTTTAAGATTTTAGTAGCTGAGGGGAAATAACCCCTAAACACATCCCGCCAATTGTGCTCTCCGTCTGACTTCACTCGTTCCACTACTTGGTGTATTTCCTCTGCTTCATGACGGACGGTAATTAAAGTCTTTCTTCCAGTTTTTGAACAACCTTTTTAAATTTTCATGATGCAATAGTTTTCTTATTAGAGTGAGAGTCATTCCAATAGGGGTGGGCTGTATATCCTGAATCAACTTATAATTAAATTGTAGCAATTGATAAGTAGTAACAGGAGCTGTATAGTTAAAATTACATCCCGTAAGACTAACAAAATTGCAAATACAAATATTTGAATGGTTGCTCGTGTCCACCATTTGATCATCTACTTGTACAAAATCACATTGAGTTCTCAGACAAACACATCCCATACCCCTGTAAATTATGATGGTTCTTAGGGCCTCATTGGGATGCACCTCAAAGTGACAAACAGTTTGTTCAGTGTCAAGACAGATATCTTGCCTTTTGATGGTGTTTCCTTCACAAATAAATCCTCGCTGGTCTCATACAACACAGGCCTCGACATCAATAGCTTGCCACTTATTCCTATTTTTCATAGCCCATACCCTATGTTCTAGGGGATAAAGTACAGTTCCATGGTAATTTAATCCTAGCACAACAATCGGGTATATGTTATACACTAAAGCTTTATATATTGTTAGTACAAAAGCTGTAGCTGTGTTGTTAGTAGGGTCAAAGGTAAAAGTAACCAAATGCCACCACGATTGGCATCTCCTTTCAAATTCTGTTGCGTTATTCCAAATAACCTTTCGGATTTCTTTTGGTAGGATTCCGTCCTCACCTTCCCTGATGATTGCAGCTGCTGTTGTCTGTAGCCATAATTGAGCTTGGATACAACTAAGTGCTGTAGAAACATTAGTCTGAGCCGCGTCTAATGCATTTATAATTAGTTCATTATCCTTTTCATTAAGGGCTTCCCATTGTGGTAACACATTTGCCATTGGCTGGTTCCTAAAGTTGGGAGGGAAGATCTTAAAGGGTTCTGTATTTTGTTCAGATCACTGGTTATTTTGCAAACATATTTCACAGTGCTGTGTCTCTTGTCTAACAGTGGTGTAGAGGTTCCGGGCAACTATACGCTGACTCAAATGCCTATACAATGCCTCAGCTCCCCAATGGGATTTCCCGTGTTCTGCTATAACTATGGCCCACCGTAACGCAAATGGGATTATTATTTTGCCCTGCGGAGTCTTTGCCCACCTACCTTTCTCTATTTCTCCACCTAAGTCTTCAACTAATTTCTGATCCTCTTTGGAATACCTGGGTTCACAATCAGTTTGTATTTTACCGTCTGGGACCAAAGACTGCACCTCTAATTCACCTTTCTCAGCTGCTCTTTTGGCTTCTCGATCCGCCATAGCATTGCCCAACTCTTGAGCGGTATCTCCTTTCTGATCAGCCTTGCAATGCATGATAGCCACTTTTTCAGGTTGCTGCACTGCTTCCAGATTCTATTACCTGATTCACGGTGGTTATTGCATACCCTGCTCTGTGGATGCCTTGTCGAACAAAGCTACTTCCATCTGTGTACCAGGAATCTTCAGCGTCTTCCAGTGGCTCCTCCTTTAGATCTGGTCGGCTGGAATAGACCGCTTCAATTGTTTCCAGGCAGTCATGTGATACCAGTTCTCCCGTGGTTCCACTGAGGAAAGTTGCTGGATTGACAATGTTAGTAACAATTATTTCCACATCATCCTGTTCCACCAGAACAGCCTGATATTTAAGGAATCTCTGTGGTGAGAGACAGTGCCCCCCTTCTATCTCTAATACTGTAGATACAGTATGAGATATCAGCACTGTAATCTTTTGGCCCAATGAAAATTTACGTGCTTCTTGAATATTTAGCACCAATGCTGCTACCGCCCTTAAGCAGCTAGGCCATCCTTTCTTTACTTAAGTCATCAAGTTGTTTGGAGAAATACGCCACTGCTCTTCTATATGGTCCCAAGTTTTGGGCTAGGATTCCCAGGGCTATTCCCTGTTTCTCATGGGAGAACAACCAGAATGTCTTAGTAATATCTGGTAACCCCAAAGCAGGGGCTTCCGTTAATTTCCCTTTCAGTTGCTGGAAGGCACTTTCTGCTTCCCCATTCCAGGTGAGGTCTTTCGGATTAGATTTCAACAGTTTATAGAGTGACCTTACCAAGAGGCCATAGTTATAGATCCATAGACGACACCATCCCGTCATCCCTAAAAACGTACGGAGTTCTTTAGCCGTCTGTGGTCGAGGAGCTTGGCAGATGGCCTCCTTTCTTGCTGTTCCTAGGGTCCTTTGGCCAGCAGTTATCTCGTATCCGAGGTAAGTTACCTGCCACTGAGCTATTTGGGCTTTCTGTGGAGAGACTCGATAGCCATTAAGTCCAAGGAAATTTAGCAGACTGACTGTCCATAGTATGCATAGTTCTTTTGTTTTAGTGGCTATCAATAGATCATCTACTTATTGTAATATTGTTCCATCTCCATGCGGTCGCTCCCACTGTTCCAAGTCTTTGGCTAGTTGATTCCCAAAAAGAGTGGGGCTATTTTTAAACCCCTGTGGTAACACAGTCCATGTCAGTTGTGTCTTTCTCCCAGAGTCCGGGTTTTCCCACTCAAATGCAAAGAGCAACTGGCTCTCTGGACTCAAAGGTAGGCAAAAGAAGGTGTCTTTCAGGTCCAATATGGTAGAGCAGGCCAATTCAAGTGTCAATTTAGTTAATAATGTATATGGGTTTGCTACGACAGGATGCAGATCCTCAACAATTCTATTAATGCCTCTGAGATCCTGTACTATTCGATAATTACCATCCGGCTTTTTGACAGGTGGAATGGGAGTGTTATATTCCGATTCACATTCTGTTAGTAGCCCATATTTGATAAATCAGTTGATTATTGGTCGGATTCCTTCCCTGTCTTCAGTTCTGAGGGGATATTGCTTAATTCTTACAGACCGCGCCCCTGATTGGAGCCTGACCATTACTGGGGAGGCATTTTTCGCTTTTCCTGGTATCTCTGAGGCCCATACCCCTGGATATACTTGGTTCTGGATTTCCTCAGGTACTTCTGAGCTAACAGGAGTATCTATGAGAGCCAGACTCAGAAGTTCAATTAGCTGGTCATCCCCCACACGAAGCTCTATTTTTCCTTTCTCAAATTTTATTTCAGCTTTTAGTTGTTCCAATAAGCCTTGCCCCAATAGAGGTTTTGGTGAGTTAGGCATATATAAGAATTTGTGTATTCCCAATTGTTTTCCCAATCTAGATTTAAGAGGTTTAAAAAGTACGCCTTTTCACTTTGGCCAGTAGCTCCCTTTACCGTTACAAAATCATCATCCACAGGTGTTAAAGCTTGGTTGATAGGTTTCATCTTGAGAAAATAAAATCAAGGACAGGGTCTGCCCTTTCTCTGTGCTTCTGAGCAGCTGGGCTGCTGCCTCCGAGAAGCACCTTTGAGGCGGGAGGGGCACCCTTGGGCGCTGGTTGGGGCACACACCACGCAGCACCGCACTTGGGTCTCATCACAGCGGTTTTATTGGGCTCCAGCTTCCTCCCCCAGCTGGGGGAGGCCGCAGGGTTGTTTCCCTGCTTCCCCCCCATCCGGGAAATGCGGTACCGGCTCCCCCACAGTTGTTGGGGCTGGCCGCGGCCTGCTGCTCCCAGCGGCGCTGGAGGAGGCGGTAGGCGGGGAAGCCGCACAGGTACCTGCCGTAGATCGTCAGCAGCGCCATGGAGCCAGAGAAGGACTTGTAGCCAAAGTCGGCCAGCTGCTTGCCGGACACCATGGCTGCGCCTGCGCCCTCAGGCTCCAGTACCACCGGCGCGTGGTTCCGCTGCAGGGCGCTTCCGAATCTGAACTTTCACTTTCTCCTTCTTGTACTCCTACAGGTGATTTATAATGCTCGGGCAGATCTCCTATCCCGGGGTCCCTTATTTTCCCTAGCTTTCTACATCTCTGCCCTATGCTGCACGCCGAACAGCACCTCCTCATCTTTCCTTTTCCCTTTCTCTTATTTTCCTTCTCCCCTCAAAACCAACATGAATTGCAACAAGGTATTATAATTCAAAGTTCCATTGAAGGGCCATTTCTCCTCATCATCCATTTTATACAAAGGCCACCATTGATTACAATATTTTATTAAAGTCTTTCTGTTCACGCTTCCTCCTGGCGGCTCTCCTGTCTCCTTCCAGTGAGCTAAAATACAGCCTAGAGGGCTCGTTTTCAATATTCCGCCACTTTGATTACCTCCCACAATGAACATCCTGGCCGCAGGGGCTTATTCCTCAGCCTAAGAATACAACCTGATTGAATTGACAACAATAATACCTTATCCAAGGCAAAAGATGCAAGGGCGTACTCGCCCCACAGTGAATACACAATTGTCGAAAAAGAAATAATGTACTTATGACACTCCAAACACTTAGCGCAAACAAACAAGCAACACCAATGGCAAATCAGACAGGCACTCGTCCGTGCTCCACGCCAAGTAAACCCGTCACTATTCTGTTCTACATTCCCCCCCACATACCAGCGGCATTCTTACTGATTCCTTACACCTTTTATATCCCCACAAAGCACCTGCTTAAGCTGGCCTGAGCGCTCAATCTTATTCCATTTAGACTGGTTTCCTTGACTCTCACTACACCAAAAATCGTCCCCAAACCATACCCAAACATTCTGTTTACAACCAAAACACTCAAAAACATATATTGGGTTGCATGAAAAATCCTGATATCCGTGTATAGGACAATAAGGGTTAACAATCGGTTCGACTAAGACAGCCCCAAAGTCTGTCATAAGCTTTGTCCACTCCGGCCACTCTCCTCACGGAGAACACGGAACCGCGGATCAGGACTCCGCACTCGCCCTGCAGTCCAACTTCATCACTTACTCAAACACTCACCCAACTTATAACAACTTACAACAACATTAATTGTATAATAAAGCACTTTTCACACAATACACAGTACCGGGCACAAAACCTTCTTAAGTATGCAGATTGTAATGACTATCATAAAATCCCAATTATAGCCACAATAATATAAATTACAATTCCCAGGGGCTGTAATAGTTGGTACAAACCATAGCTATCCCGTACTCACACAATTTCAGCGAAGAGCACCCATCGCGTACTTCCCTTAATCAGCGATTCCCGCATTCCCCACTGCTGGATTCGAATCCTGACCACCCAGGGGCGAGCGCCAATGCTCTTTACCTCGCGTAGGATGTCTCCTCATGACTTACAGGTTCCCCCCCTTAAATTAACATACCTGGTCCGCTGATGGTCCTTGTCTGTCTCTGCAGTGATCGGGTGAGCGAGGGAGGTCCTCCGAGAAATCTCAGGGCATGCCAAGGACATCCCACTCTCAGCCGGTCCTGCAGCCGGACAGAGAGGGTCCCATCTGGGGTGCCAAACTGACACGCAGAAACAAACTTTACAACTCACAAAGAGTTATAAAGCAGGCGTGTTTATTACGGCGCCGGGTGCAAGGGGATTTCTCCTCAAAGCTTGCACACCATTTCGGCAAGCAGTCGGATATTTATTACACCAAAGCATACATAGTCATAGGGTTTCATAATACGTATGTATAAGTTGGGGGCAGAGTTGATTCAGAAACTGCGCAGGCTCAGATCTGTCTCTGGTGGTCTTTTACTTCTTCAGGGGTCTTATCTTCCTCTTCCTCTTCTGTCCTCTAGATGAACTTCAGTCTTTTAAGCGTGCTGTCTTCTTACTTGTTGATTTCAGCAGTTTTAACAAGTCCTAGTCGGTTCTGTGGTCAGACTAGCCTTGCAGTTCCTGTTATCACTCCCTTTGTTCAGCAAGTAGCTTTTGACAAATACCAGTCCCTGATAAACTTAACCCTTAACAGATGTTACAGGCGCCAGCCTTGGTAAGTGAGTTTTAGAAAGAATAAACAAGAAACAATATCTAAGTGGTTAAACAAGAAACAATATCCAAATGGTTAAAAGCAGATAGTTATGTCTCTGTATCCCCAGAACTGGCCTACAGTGGGGAGCCGACGAGAGATGGCTCAGGGACACACCACGGCCGGCAGCAGTGTTTGCTGCATCCAAGCGTCCTCCTCCCATCCCCACAGAGCTGCTTGGCGCTGCTGGTATCTCCTATTTCCCCCAACTGGCTGCTTGCTCGGACCAGACGTTTTGGTTCAGCTGCATCTCCTGAAAGAAAGCAGAGGAGCAAGAAGCCAGAGGCAATGGGAGAGAAGCCCCCAGGGCGCAGAGTCCTTGGAGATAAAGGCCTTTGGGGAAGGTTTCTCACATCAGGACAGGCCAGGAAAACAGAGGAAACTATGCAGTGGGAAGACTCCAGCAGGCAACTTCTTGAAGGGGCTGAGCTCTGCCTGCTGGCCAGTTTTACTAGCTCTCCTGACAGCAGTAACAACAGCTCCCAAAGACAGGCTATTTACAGAGCATAGTCTCCTCTGAACAGATACAAGCATAACCTTGACACCTCGCCTCCCCCAAGCAGCCCCCTCCTGCCCCGCTCCTGCGAGAGGAGCAAGCTCTGGTCTGGGTGCAGGGCTGGAGGGAAGCCTCTGACACCGGCCAGGAGGTGAGGACCAGCTCCCACAGGGGCACACTGCCCCCACGGGCCCCAGTCCAGCACAGCCCCAATCCTGCGGCTGTGGTCCCCCAGGGCATGGCCAGGCTGCACTGTCTCCTTGTGCCACCCCACCTTGCTGGCAGCTGAGATGTCTCCAGGCACGCCCTGTGCATGGAGGGCTGTAGGGGCCCAGGCTCTTGGGGTGCTGGGACCCAGAGATTGGGCTGTGGCGTGTTCCCCGCTCTGGGAGCAGAACAGGCACCCTGGGGGACTCGCTTGGATGTGGCTGTCCCTATTGCTGCTCTTAAGAGGTCAGGCAGAAATCCCTCCAGAGGCCAGGACCAACCCCATCTGAATTGCAGCATCCTGCCCAATTGCGACAGGTTTCCCTGCCTTTCCAGATTCCCCTGGCCCCGCCACCCCAAGCCCCTAGGAGCAGAGATGGGTAAGGGCTTTCCAGCAAGGAAGGAGGGGTGAGAAGGCCAGTTTGCTCATCCTAGGGCTGAAGGTGCTGGGACACATGGGGCTGCTCCGCCCGTTGCACCCCAAGGCAAAGGGTGAGGGGCAGAGCACAGCTGGAGCCAGAGGAGCACAGCTGGAGCTGGGGCTGCCTGACTCATCAGGGGATGGAGGGAGGGAAGGCTGTGGGGAGTGATGTCCATGACTTTTTCTGGGAATGGTGTCTCAGACCCCAGCGAGAACTAGGGTCATGCCTCCCCACCCTTCTCTTCCCCTGCCTTGTTAGGTCTCCTGGTTGCCACCGTCACCCGTGCCAGGAAAGGCACTCTAGAAAATCTCCTAGATTGCTGGAGCCCTGCTCGATTGTCCTTCCAGCACGTACCAGGGTGCTTCAGGTCCCCCATGAGGACTAGGGCCTGTGAACGTGAGGCTCCTTCCACTTGTTTGAAGAAGGCCTCCTCTACATCTTCCTCCTCAACAGGAGGTCTCTAGCAGGTAACTGCCAACACGGCACCCACGTTGCTCTGCCTGCTGATGCGGACCCATAAGCTGGCTCCTGTCCCACCCCAAGCAGAAGGCAAGTCCACCTCCTCGCCTTCCCAGACAGTCCTTCCTGAAGAGCCAGTGTCCCTCCACCACAGCCCTCCCGCTGTGCCATCTACCCACCACACCTCTGTGGTCCCAGTGTGGCCGCAGCCCTGTAATCACACACAGACTTCTGGCCCTGCTGATGCTTCTCCACGCTGTGTGCATGAGCGTGCGGGCACTTCAGGGAGGCACCAGCTGTGCTGGTTTCCAGGGAAGAGCGTTAGAGCCTCCTCTGTTGTGCTGCCTGTGTGTTGGGATGTGCAGGAGCGGGGCTGCACATGTTCACGCTGTGCTGTGTGTGGGGACTTTATTCCCTCCTGCCCCTACCAGCAGTTCTGGGATCACTCATAGGGTGTGTGTAATCCCTTTCGATGGATCCATCACCAGGCACAGATCAGTCAGTCCAGCTGGCAACAGCCCCAGAGCTCTTCATTTTGTAAAGGGGCCTCCCAGCCCCTCTGCTAACAGCCACTGCTACAGCTGCCGCTCCCAGCAACTTCCCCTCTGCTGCGGTTACCAGCATCTAGTGCTAGGGAGGAAGAAAGAGAAGTGTATGATCGTATGGACAGGGAGAAGGCAGAGAAATCCTACAGGCTTAGCTCAGGCCACCTGTGACGGGATCTGCTTGCGATGAAGCCTCAAGGTGTGTGTGAAGTGGGAGAGGAGCCTTGTGCCCAAGCCCATGAGAAGGTCCCAGGTGCAGCTGATCAGCCTGGGGCTGAGTCAGGTGGGGCCAACACCTTGGGTGTCCCATACAGGTGTCCCCCCTCAGGGCAAGGTGTCTTGGGGCAGGACTCTGCAAGGGAAGGACATGCTCTCTGGTTTGGAAAGGGTTTGGAGAGCCAGCCATCAGAGGGATCCCCCCGTCTTCAGCCAGGGCTTTTACGTCCCACATGGAAAGCCAATTCTGGGTGCCCAGGCAGTCCCCTTGGGTGTCAGGGAGGCCCAGCCCAAAGCCAGCCTCCAGAACCTGCTTCTGTCTCGCAAGGGGTGTCAGAGAAATGCCCTCTTTCCCCCAGGGCTGCTCTCAGTGGAGGGATGGGCCTTGCAGCCAGGGGAAGCACCATCCCTTTTTGGAGACGGTTACCAGGGGAGCTGCCTCTGCTGCTCTTGATGCTGCCTGTTGTTCTCAGTGATGTGCTTGAAGATGTTCCTCCATGCTTGACGTGGCTCCAGCCTTCTGAGGACCCGGACTGCTCATGGGGAAAGGTGGCTGCAACAACAGGGAAACATCATCCTTCAGCCTCTGCCGGAGACCCCTTCTGCCTCTCCCCTCGCCCGGCCCCTGCACCCACCCAGTCCCCTGTGTACCCACCCTTTCACCCTGTGATGAGTTCTGGGCCTTGGCCGTGGCGGTAACCCAGGTCATGCCCGTGTTAGGAGACATCAGAGGGTGCCCTATGCAACCCCAGGACACAGGCACAGGGGTCCTGGACATCTCTGTGGGGTCACAATTGCCCCAAGCTGCCCCCAGAGCTGGCGCACACTTACTCAGGCTGGAGTCTCTCCAGCTGGGCTGCTGCTGCCATCTCCTCCGCTGGGAGAAGGTTTTCAGCCTTTCTCCACCTCTTGCTGACCTCCCTTCTCCTGGGCTGGGCTGGAGGGTGGGGAGTCCAAGTGCCTCCAGTGCCGAGTGCCTGACAAGGAGGAGATGCTCTGAGCAAACCAGAGGGCAAACACAGGTGCCGATTCCCAGACGACCTCTTGAAAGGAGCCTGCAGCTGGACCTGGGAGCCGGGACACTCAGCACCGCATGCCCAACATCACGGCTGACGGCTCCTTTTGCCTCTTGGATCCTGCTCCCAATCTCTCCCAGGGAAAAACCCCTGCCCTGCAACTGGGTGTCAGTCCTGCTACCACCCCCTGCAGACCTGCCACCCTGGCTGCCCTGACAGAGAGGGTCGCTGCTGCTCTCAGCAGTATCAATTGCTGCCCGTACCTGGGGCAGCTGTCGGTCCTCCCCTGCAGACCAGGCTTCCTACGCCACCCATTCTGCCTTTGCTTGCCCTCGCTGCTCTTGCCACCGGGTCTTCGCTTGCTCCCACTCTGCGGACAGCTGCCAGACCTCCACGAGGGGATGGAAATGCAGCAGCAAGCAGGATTAGTCTCAGCTCCTGGAGGGGCTTCCTTTGGGTCTGACCCACTTTGCTGCCCCTTGCCTCAGCCGGTCGGTCAGCTTTGCCCCTAACAGATCAGGGGCCGTGGAGTCACGCCAGGCTCTTCAACTCATGGCAAACACAGCTGAGTGACCAAAGACCTCCACTGTCAACGACCTAGGAAGGACTTACACGTTTTTTCCAGAGCCCCTGGCCAGAATAAAGTGTTTCATGACAACCCAGGGGGCAATAACAGGCGGGAACGGTGTGCAGCACCTTCCTTTTCAGGAAGAAGGTCTGAAGGAGGTGACAGACAGGTTCCAATGAACGCAAGCCACGGGATCCTTTCAGGGTGGCTCTCTGCACAAAGAGGCTTTTGCTGAGTCTCAAACAGCACGGTAGTCACAGCAAGGCACGTACCCGCAGCGCTCTCTTGCAGCCTTCAGACGATGGGAATGCAGCGCTGGGCCTGCCTGGACGAGCTGGCTCCTGCCTGCCTGCCTCCTTCGTCCTGAGGATCTGCCTGCACATGGGGGGAGCATGCTGCAAAAGAAACAACAGGAGGAGTCAGCATGAGCGCGGGGCAGTTTTGTCTCCCATTTTCACCCGGTATCAAAGCTCCCCAGGCTGGCAGAAGAAGTGGGGCAGGTGGGGCTGTTTCCCATGGCAAGCTGGAGCCTTTCCTGAGCCTCGTCAGACGGATGGGAAAGGACTGCACCTCAGGTCTGGTGTAAGGGCATGCCAAGCGATGGAGGGTGCACCAACATCCTCCACCTTCCCCACTAAGGGGCCCACGATGGGGCAAACAAGCTCATAAAAAATGTGGGGCATGCGTCGGGGACCTTCCTGAGTCCCTACAGCCAGAGTGTCCAAAGGAGATGTCTTGCCTACATGGGCGCAAAGGTCCCTTTCCCCCTTCCCACAAGGGTCTCGCCTGGCAGAAGGCTTCTTCCCTGTGTCTTGCTGCCTGGTGCCCGGCCCCCGGTTTGGCAGCACAGCGAGGGAAAACTTCACCCACCTCTGCAGCAGCTTCTCAGGATGCCCCTCTGCACCTGGGAAAGGAGGAAGCTCTTCAGAGCAGCCCTGTGGGGCGTGTGTTTTAACCAGGCTGTGGTCACCCAGCGTGGGGCCGGGCCCCACTGGGAGAGCAGGGCCCCACCTGGACAGCAGGGCCCTGTTCCCGTACCTCTTTTTGATTGCTTCAGCCTGTTTCCCAGCAGGTTCCCTGCTGACCCAGGGACACCTGGAGGGAGCCCAGAGGGCAAAGAGAAAGTGACACCGTGCGCTGGTCCTTTGCTGCTGAGCTGGGCCAGACTCCTGGGACAGAGGGAGCTCCTGGCAAGTGGGCAGCGCTGCACAGAGACACCTCTGCCCACGAGCAGCCCCTCTGCAAAGCACAGCAGGGCTCAGGGCACTGCCTGCAGGCACAGAGGGGAGAGGAGCAAGGCAGAGAGAGGTTAAAGGCAATGCAGAGGACAAGGATACCGAGAGCTGACTGGGGGAAAAAAGTTGCAGCTACAGAACTAGCTGAAACTGGCAGATGCAAGCAGAATGAAGAAGAAAGTGACCAAGGAAACAATTCCAGGAGAAAGAGGTAACTTCAGAAGGCGGCCAGCCCAGCGACCAAGCAAACCAGTAAGAAATCAAGAGACCACTGACCAGAATTAAGTGATTGGACTTGGGGTGGTACGTTGGGGTACTTGGGGTGATGGGTGGTACGTTCCAGGAAATCTGCCCATAAGGGTATAATGGGGGTGCGTGATCTGCAGTAGGGGTCCCTCCTTGGAGCCACCCACCTCGAGCTGCTCTGCATGTCAGATAAATAAACCACTTACTAACTCAGGGGATTGGCGAGTCATCTTCTGCGAGCAGAAACCTAGGGCCGAGCCCTGTTGAGGTGGCACCCGCATAATTCCTACCATGGTCTAGGGGCTGGCTGCACAATTCCCAAAACAACAAGCCAGGGGCCTGCTCCTGCCCTATCACCTACTCAGGCACATGTGACATCACAAGAAGCTGCCGAAGCCAGCTGCATGCTCCTGCCCTAAGACCTACAGAGCCACCATTGACATCACAAGCACCTGCAAAAGCCAGCTGTTCAGTCATACCCAAACAGCTACTTAGACACCAGTGACATCACAAGCAGCCGTAGAAGCCAGGTCCTGCTCCTGCCCTATCACCTACTCAGCCACCTATGACATCGCAATCATCAGCACAAGGCAGGGGCCTGTTCTTGGCCTGTTGTCCACTCATACACCTATGACACCGCAATCATCAGCACAACGCAGGGGCCTGTTCCTGCCCTGTCAGCTACTCAGCCACCATTGACCTCACAGGCATCTGTACAAGCCAGGTGCCTGCTCCTGCTCTATGACTTACTCAGCCACCTATGATATCACAAGCACCTGCAGAAGCCAGGTGCATGCTCCTACCCCAATAGCTGCACAGCCTTCATTGACATCACAAGCACCTGCACCAGCCAGGTGTCTATTTATACCCAGACAGCTACTTAGCCATCAGTGACAACACAAGCAGCTCTACAAGACACATCCTGCTCCTGCCCTATCAACTACTCATGCACCTATGACATCACAAGCACCTACACAAGCCAGGTGCATACTCCTGCCCCATCACCTGCTTGGGTGCCACCTATGACATCACAAGTAGCAGCACGTGCCGGGGTCGTGCTCCACGCCTATTGGCTACTCAGTCAACAGTGGCCCTCCAGGAACCTGAAGAAGTCAGGGGCATGCTTCTGTCCTACCACCTCATCCGCTATCACTTACATCACAAGCAGCTGCAGAAGCCAGGGGCATACTCCTGCCCTATTACCTACTCAGGCACATATGACATCATAAGCACCTGCACAAGCCAAGAAACAAGAAAGATCAGCCACAGACATGCAGAGAACTGGACAGCCACATACTTGGTGCCTACACAGTAGCAGTATCAAGGCCCTGCCGAGACACAAAAGATTAAATTAATGTGCCGTTTTTCTACACAGGAAGCAACTAAGGATCAACTCAATACAACCATCTGTGGTTACGTATTTTCACAAGAGGCACACGCTGCTTCAGCTTCTACCTTTCAGTCTCTTACCCATGAGAAAATGGAAGCATGTTCTATGGCAAGAGGAAACCCTTAATTGGAAAGTCAGTTCACGGCCTAATTTGCCTCTCTATGCACATATCTAGTGAATAACCCAGGAAACGTTTCAGAAGGCTCATTCACACTGCTCCTGTGCCTGCAGCACCCCTGGGCCTGGGCCTGGGCCCGGGCCCCACCTGCATCTCACCAGTTTCTCCTCAGGCCACTCAGCCTCTGCCCCCTCCAGCCCCGCCCCAGGCCAGCTGTGACTGACAGGCCACCTCCTGCTGCGCTGATTGGCTCAGCTGTGGCCAATGGCACTACTGTTGCTGGGCTGGCTGGAGCCAGCTGGCACCAGCTGGGCGGGCAGGGGCAGCCCAGGCCTCTCCTCCCAGAGCTGCCCTGCCCCCGCCGCCCTCCCACACTGCCACAGACCCTGGGGTGGATCCTGGTCATGGGGGGGTGATTTTGGGCAGCCATGGCCATGGGCAGGAGGAGCTGCCTGTGATTATCCTGTAGCTTTTTTGGGCTTTAATTCAGGCATCTTCAGAGGAATAAAGTCAAACGCCAGCAGCTTCTGTCCAGGCCCTCTCCTGGAGCAGACAGGCTGTCCAGGAAAGGGCCCTGTCAGGGCACAGGCCTCATCCTGCTGCGCTCGCCCAACCCACTCCGCCAGTCGCGGCAACTCACCCCCTGACCGCAGCTCGTTCCTCAGCCAGCCGGGATACTGGACCTGCGGAGAGATGGCCTTCAAGAAGGGCCATTGCCCCTGGAGCTGTTCTCTCAGCAGCTCAAGGTGTGTGCACAGCTCTGCCGTCCCTCTGTCCACTCATGGGGTCTGGGCCTGCTCAGGGAGAGAGGGAAGGGAAGGGGGTTGAGGGGAAGGGACATGACAGGAGGGGAGGAGAGGGGGCAGGAGAGGAGCTGCCGTGGGTTTGCTCTGGAACAGCAAGTCTTTCCCAAAATGTGGGTCTGTCTGTGCTGCCAGCCACAGCCCTGGGCAGGAGGAGCTGTGTGGTGGGAGCTGCTGGTGTCGGCCAGGCCGGCACCTGGCAGGAGGGAGGGCTCTGCCCTCGGTCACACCGCCCATGCTGAGCCCAGCCCCCAGGGCCTTCCTCAGGCCTCGCCTTCCCCCGGGGCTGAGGAGAAGAGACACCCTGTCCTGGCATGGCCCAGGGCATCCTCCTGTGGCCAGAAAAAAGGACGGAGTCCCGTCACTCTCCCTACACAGGCTGACCGCTGTCCTTCGTGTCTGTCCCCGGGGCTCCCCAGCACTGGCAGGCCCCGCAGGGCTTCAGGGCCAAGCAAACGCTGGGGTGCCAGGGGCTCCTGGGGCCCCGGGGCAGCTTTGGGCATCTCCGAAGCTGAGGCACGGCTGCCCCTTTGCTTCTGCAGATGCAGTTATTTGCTGCCCCTTCATGGTCAGAACTGTTTCTCCCCGTGGCACGTGGCTTGGACAGATGATACTTCCCTGTTAGTCGGGGAGAACTTCAGGGAAACGAAGACGTCATAACATGCACACAGGTCGGGGGACAGTGAAAAGGAGCCATGTCAAGGTTGTCCTCCTCTTTCACATCTGAACTCAGATAATTGGGTGCCTCCCAGCACCTGTAAGCTTTTTTTCCTCCAAGCTTCACAGCGTTTTGCCAGTGAAAGCGAGTTGGGCTGAGCTGGTCTTCGGGATAACTCAACTCCTTTCTTTTTTAATTGTGTGCCTACGCTTCTCTTTTTTCCCACCTTTTCTTTCTTCTCCACTCCCCCAAAGTTCCATGCTCTATTAAAGGTAATTTTTATTTGACTTCCTGCACAGATCGGAGAGTAGATACAGGATATAAGTATAGGCTGGTCTATACCTTCAGAGCCACAGGCTATAGACTACATAGGTATGGGCTACGGGTAGAGTTACTGTTTGATAATTATCATCTCTTTTCCGTATTCTAAAATAGGCAAGCAATGGGGCAGCAGTGTAATCCTCCTACTGAGAAGTTGGGCTCAGTCTAGAATGATAGGAAGCCCACCCTAACTGATACAGTAGGAAGCGAGACAGAAAAGGAGAATGGTCAAGAGAGCCATTGAAGTAGCAGCTGAAAGCTGGTAACTCCTGCCTACAAGGTGGGAAAGTGTGGGCTGGAGAGGCAGAGGGCTCTGCTGCTAACGCTGGCAACGGGTAAGCAGCAGGTCCTCTTCAGAGGAGGTGACAGGCATCTGAGTCTTTCAAAAGGTCCTTCGCAATTGCTGTGAACTGGGGCCCTGCGACAGTGATGGCAAAGCCATCAGACTGCAACTCGGTTCGGTGTGTTTCGTTTTCGGTACCCATTTCATTGAGCTAGAATTATTTCTTTGCAATTAGGTGACGGGGATCTTCTTGCACTGATCTTCTCTTTCTGGAGCGCGTCCTGACATCCATTGTCATCCAGAGCTTTCCCCTCTATTCCAAAGAGGAGCAATGGTCATGATGTGGAATGACTCCTGTAAGTAATGACTTCAGCACTAAGCTTGGATTTTCTGCATCGCTGAAGACAAACGGACATAGCAGGTGCTCCATCCCTGACTTTTAATGTGCTTAAAATCTAGAGGGAATAGGCAGGTGTTTCCTCCTCATCATCCCCTTCCTCCTCTTCCTCCTGCGTCTTGTTGCCTCCTGTTGCCTCCTCCTCCTTCTCCTGTTGCTTCCTGTTGCTTTCTGTTGCCTCCTGTTGCCTCTTCCTCTTCCTCCTTGTTGCCTCCTTCTCTCTCTTCCTCCTCCTCCTGTTGCCTCCTGTTGCCTCCTGCTGCCTCCTCCTCTTCCTTCTCCTCCTGTTGCCTCCTGTTGCCTCCTCCTCCTCTTGCTTCTCCTTGCCTCCTGTTGCTTCATGTTGCCTCCTCCTCCTCCCGTTTAAACCTGTTGCCTCCTTCTCCTGTTCCTGTTGCCTCCTGTTGCCATATGCTGCCTCCTCTCCTCCTGTTGCCTCCTTCTCCTGATTCCTCCTGTTGTCTTCCCCTTCTTTAGTTGCTTCATATTTCTTCCTGTTGTGTTCTACTACTCCTCATGTTGCCTCCAGTTGATTCCTGTTTCTTCTTCCTCTCCTCTTCCTCCTGTTGCTTCCTTTTGCCTCTTGTTGGCTATTCGTTCTCCTCGTCCTTTTACCACCTGTTGCCTCTTCTGGCCTCTTTCTCCTCCTCCTGTTGCCTTCTTTTCCCTCCTGTTCCCTTCCCCGCTTCTTGCCTTCTGTTCCCTTCCCTTCTTTCTCCTCCTCCTCCTTCTGTAGCTTCATATTTTTGCATGTTGCCTCCTCCTCCTCCTGTTGCCTCCTGTTGCCTGCTGCATACTCCTCCTCTTCTTGTGCTTCCTCTTGCCTCCTCATCCTCTTCCTCCTTCTCCACATGTTGCCTCCTTTTACCTCTTCCTCCTCATCGTCCTGATGCTCCTGAGTGGAAGGGAGAGACGAGTGCCATGGAGCAATCCTGTGTTTGAACTGCATTCACTGCCATTCAGATCTGAAGAAGCATACTGAAGTATTTCAAGGGAGCTTCTCTGTTCTGTTGGCTTACAGACGTGCCTGGAGGTGACGGATATCCAGCCTCGCGGCTGGATTCCATGGCTGTCACGCTGGGAGATCGCCTGGGTAGTCATGGCTTTTTACTTCCTTTGAGAGCTGCCAGCTCAAAGCCCAAACGCGAGCGAGGCATCTCTTGCAGCTGGCACAATATACACCTGCATCGTGTGCGCCATATCATTACGTGATCCCCCTCATATGTTGTGCTATTCAGTTATGACAGTGTATATCACAAGGTACGATGGAAACTTCTTGTCTGTGTTTGGTTGCAGCTGTGGGTACAGGGAGGGCTTTTCCGACTTCTCGGCTGGATCCTACGCTGGAGCTCACCTGGCAGCCCAGGGGTGAGTAGGCAGTCTTGACTGACTTCGTAGACTAGGCACTCGTTTTCAGTATTTTATTTGTCAGAAATTTAACTTTATACTTTCCGTTAAGGTCCTCAAAGAGCAAAGGATAAAGCTGAAATAGGAAACTCTTCTGAGCGGTCATCAGAATTGCTAAAGGAACTCCTGAAGGAGTGGGTATATACCACTCTTACCAGAAGACTTGGGAAGCTGAGGTTTTAGAGGCATGCATGGACAAGCAGTAGCCTACACAGCAGGAAGGGATCGATCGGAGCCTCACTGCGGTGACGCTCAATTTCACGCCTTGCACGTGCTGGCAAGCTGCAGAGATTTTCCAGAGCCTCTGCTGCCCATTATGGTTCCAGCTGAGTCCCAGGGACAGCTGCTGCCCCAGTTATAGCGTTACTGGTCAGAGCCGTTCTGGGCAGACGTTGGTACCCAGCTGGCAGGAACTGGCGGTGCTCACTCCTTGAATGCATGAGGGACTTGCCAAGGAGTTCATTCCTGATAAGCCGTGAGAGGGCAAGCACCCTGGCCATTGCCAGCGGGGAGAGTGCCACTGGGAGGTGGAGAGGATGCGCAGACAGCTTGGGGTCGCTGGGAGCGGCCGACCTTGCCTGGGCTGCAGGCATCCCCCATTCAGGATCGGAGCGCCCCAGCTTCACAGCCTGGTCCAGCCCTGTTGTTCTCCTTGATGTCTGAGGACTCTCGGTGACAGCTCGGGGTCAGGGACGGGTGAAAGCTGGACACCCAGCTTGAGGCTGGACACCCAACTTGAAGGCAGCTAAAATGAAGGGCTGTGCATTCAGTCTCGGGTGGTTTAGCTGTCTGTTTCTAGTTGTGTTTTCAAACACTTGGTTGAGGGTTTCCTCTTGTTTTGGGGACTGTGGGCTCTTCACTGCCACTTGTGAAAGTTCCCAGAATATGGTTGCAAGAGCTGGGGGTTGCAAGAGCTGGGTCCCCCATGTGTGTCTGTTACCCTGACCACGTGATGGAGTTGGCATGATGGGAAGTGCTTCTCAGGAGGGCTCTTTCCCCAGCTGAACCGGCTACAGGGTCTTCCTGTCCTCTCTGAAGGAAGTAATTTACCATCATCTTGCAGTTTGCCAAAAATGTACTAAGTGAAATGTGAACAAGAAGGTGCCATGCAATCTCCTAGTCTCTCAGCAGGTCAGGATTTCCTGCCTACTGGTAAACTGGAAAGGGTCTAGCGCTTACACTTTTCTCCATGAATGACACGTTGTTCGGACTAGTGACTAGGTGCATCCCCAAATGCCCAGGCTTTGTTTCTCTAGTGTATTTGGAGAAGTATTGCCTCCTGAAGGTACCGTGTTCCTGATGAGGAACGGCCACTTCTAATTAAGCTGACCCACCTTCTTTCTAAAGAGACGGACGGTGAGACTGTGGAGAAGGAGGCACTCCAGGAAGGAGGGGGTCTCGCGGTGCCAGTCTCCAATGAAAAAACAGGGGCAATTCAATCAACAGGCGTGCCAGGTAATTGCTATCCTTCGTTCATCCAGTGAAATAAGTCAGTGCGTGTCTGCAGGCTCTTCCCCTGCTGCCCACTACTGCATATGGTGTCAACAGCCAAACTATTAGTGCAGAGCAAGCGTTCTAAAAGAAGCCAAGAACGGCTCTCTGAGGAGGACTGTCATCTCTGGGGTGGTGAGGCTATTGCCATCAGGAAACACGGAACGGGCGTTGGACAGGGCTGCTTCCGGACATGCCAGCTGCCCCAGAGCACCGGAGATCTGGCCTCAACGCCCAGAGAGGTCCATGAGGTGGGGGGCCTCGGTTGCACAGGGCCCCGCCAGGTGGGCAGGATGGGGCAGTCTCAGTCTCCACCCCTCTGGGAGCCCCGCCCTCTTGAGGTGACATGTGGGGGCGGGGCACGCTGGGGCGGTGCTTGGGGACTTGGGGGAGGGGCAGTGCCCCAGTGGCATGACTGCAGTGGGGAGGCCGGGCTGTGAGGTCACAGAGCCCCGCTGGGCCGCGCTGTGATGTGCACTGCCGGGCCGCGGGCATCGCTTCAGCAGTGCCAGCAGCGCCAGCAGCGGCAGTGGCAGCAGCAGCAGCGGCAGTAGCAGCAGCGGCAGCAACATGATGCAGGGGCGGGGGACCATGGCCCCCCCCCACCTCCTTATCCTCCTCCTGGTGGCCCTGCGAGCCTGGGACGTCGAGGCTGCTCCGTGGCGAGCGCGGGGATTAGGTAGGCGGGCAGGCGAGGGCCAGCACCCAGCCCTGGCAGCATGGTGCACCACTCTCCACTCCTCGGGGTGACAGCGGGCTGGGCTCGTGGTGGGGCAGGGCCAGGAGAGCAGCGGGGCTGGAATGGGCCAGGTGAGCCGTGTCCAGCTCCGCAGGCAAGTGGGAAACAGATGCCCCGCAGGGAGGCGCAGGGGGCTGCAGCCTCTGCGGGGGCATTTTCCAGGTGAACGGTGGGGCCAGGAGCGGCACCGCGGGGTGAGAATCCGTCCCTACAGACGGCCCTGTGTCGCCCTGACCCAAGGAAGCCTTTCACAGGCACAGCCATGCCCAGGGCCTGACTCTGCCGCTCCTAGGCTGGGTCCTGGCTTTCAGCCTCGGGGACATCTGTCCTCGGGAGATGTCTTCTCAGGACAACGGGAGCATTCCTGCTGTAGCCCTGCAGTGCTCTCCTTGGGCAAACCCAGGTCCCCATGGGACACACAGCCCCGGCCTGCAGCCCGGGGAACAGATGGGGCAGCACTGGTGCAGACTCTCACTGGCCAGCGGGCTCTTCTCCACGAGACATGTGAATGATAATTTTTTTCCTCTGGTGCTTTTGTGTGGGCTTCCTTTGTGCACTGTAGAGACCTCCCAGTAAGAAATCCCCGAGGGGACGTACGTTTGTCCAGCCGGTCCTTGAGGGGTGTTTGCACATGGCCTGGAAACAGTGTGTTGAGAGCTTCCGGGTGCCAGCCAACAGGTCACCCAGGCCCCTCTGCAGCTTTGGAAATCTCCACCCACGTCTGGGTCCCCCGTCATTACCTGACCCCCCTCCAGTCACTGCAGGTCACTGAGAAAGAAGTAGATCACAACACCTAACGGAAACATGCTTGGTTACAGCTCTGCCAGTAGGTGACGGCCACCCGACTCCTCAGCCAGATCTCGTCTGGGAGCCTCAGGGTGATCCCACAGGTATGTCGCTTGAACGAATGAGCATGTCGGCTTTAATATTCTCTTCATATGAAATTTAACTTCATATTTGATTGGCTGGCGCTCAGACATGCAGAAGAGCAGAGAGGCAAAGGGTCGGGCTCGATGATGTGCCCCGGGGCGCTCTGCTTTGCAAAGTGTTCTTTCCCAGCCTCTCCGACCCTGCGCTGCTTCCAGCGACTGCTGCAAAGCCAGGCCTGTTGGGGTTGAGTTTAGAGCTGGTGTGAGCTCCAGGGAGTCCTTTCTCCCGACAGCTCCGTGCATGGTTTGGTTTAGACCGACATGGTCTAGGCACCCAGTAACTGGCTGCACGATGCTCCTGAGTGGAAGGGAGAGACGAGTGCCATGGAGCAATCCTGTGTTTGAACTGCATTCACTGCCATTCAGATCTGAAGGAGCATACTGAAGTATTTCAAGGGAGCTTCTCTGTTCTGTTGGCTTACAGACGTGCCTGGAGGTGACGGATATCCAGCCTCGCGGCTGGATTCCATGGCTGTCACGCTGGGAGATCGCCTGGGTAGTCATGGCTTTTTACTTCCTTTGAGAGCTGCCAGCTCAAAGCCCAAATGCGAGCGAGGCATCTCTTGCAGCTGGCACAATATACACCTGCATCGTGTGCGCCATATCGTTACGTGATCCCCTCATATGTTGTGCTATTCAGTTATGACAGTGTATATCACAAGGTACGATGGAAACTTCTCGTCTGTGTTTGGTTGCAGCTGTGGGTACAGGGAGGGCTTTTCCGACTTCTCGGCTGGATCCTACGCTGGAGCTCACCTGGCAGCCCAGGGGTGAGTAGGCAGTCTTGACTGACTTCGTAGACTAGGCACTCGTTTTCAGTATTTTATTTGTCAGAAATTTAACTTTATACTTTCCGTTAAGGTCCTCAAAGAGCAAAGGACAGAGCCGAAATAGGAAACTCTTCCGAGCAGTCATCAGGACTGCTAAATGAAATCCTGAAGGAACTGGACAAAGCAGCACGTGGTGGGTATATATCAGTCTTAACCAGAAGACTTGGGAAGCTGAGGTTTTAGAGGCATGCATGGACAAGCAGTAGCCTACACAGCAGGAAGGGATCGATCGGAGCCTCACTGCGGTGACGCTCAATTTCACGCCTTGCACGTGCTGGCAAGCTGCAGAGATTTTCCAGAGCCTCTGCTGCCCATTATGGTTCCAGCTGAGTCCCAGGGACAGCTGCTGCCCCAGTTATAGCGTTACTGGTCAGAGCCGTTCTGGGCAGACGTTGGTACCCAGCTGGCAGGAACTGGCGGTGCTCACTCCTTGAATGCATGTGGGACTTGCCAAGGAGTTCATTCCTGATAAGCCGTGAGAGGGCAAGCACCCTGGCCGTTGCCAGCGGGGAGAGTGCCACTGGGAGGTGGAGAGGATGCGCAGACAGCTTGGGGTCGCTGGGAGCGGCCGACCTTGCCTGGGCTGCAGGCATCCCCCATTCAGGATCGGAGCGCCCCAGCTTCACAGCCTGGTCCAGCCCCGTTGTTCTCCTCGATGTCTGAGGACTCTCGGTGACAGCTCGGGGTCAGGGACGGGTGAAAGCTGGACACCCAGCTTGAGGCTGGACACCCAACTTGAAGGCAGCTAAAATGAAGGGCTGTGCATTCAGTCTCGGGTGGTTTAGCTGTCTGTTTCTAGTTGTGTTTTCAAACACTTGGTTGAGGGTTTCCTCTTGTTTTGGGGGACTGTGGGCTCTTCACTGCCACTTGTGAAAGTTCCCAGAATATGGTTGCAAGAGCTGGGGGTTGCAAGAGCTGGGTCCCCCATGTGTGTCTGTTACCCTGACCACGTGATGGAGTTGGCATGATGGGAAGTGCTTCTCAGGAGGGCTCTTTCCCCAGCTGAACCGGCTACAGGGTCTTCCTGTCCTCTCTGAAGGAAGTAATTTACCATCATCTTGCAGTTTGCCAAAAATGTACTAAGTGAAATGTGAACAAGAAGGTGCCATGCAATCTCCTAGTCTCTCAGCAGGTCAGGATTTCCTGCCTACTGGTAAACTGGAAAGGGTCTAGCGCTTACACTTTTCTCCATGAATGACACGTTGTTCGGACTAGTGAGTAGGTGCATCCCCAAATGCCCAGGCTTTGTTTCTCTAGTGTATTTGGAGAAGTATTGCCTCCTGAAGGTACCGTGTTCCTGATGAGGAACGGCCACTTCTAATTAAGCTGACCCACCTTCTTTCTAAAGAGACGGACGGTGAGACTGTGGAGAAGGAGGCACTCCAGGAAGGAGGGGGTCTCGCGGTGCCAGTCTCCAATGAAAAAACAGGGGCAATTCAATCAACAGGCGTGCCAGGTAATTGCTATCCTTCGTTCATCCAGTGAAATAAGTCAGTGCGTGTCTGCAGGCTCTTCCCCTGCTGCCCACTACTGCATATGGTGTCAACAGCCAAACTATTAGTGCAGAGCAAGCGTTCTAAAAGAAGCCAAGAACGGCTCTCTGAGGAGGACTGTCATCTCTGGGGTGGTGAGGCTATTGCCATCAGGAAACACGGAACGGGCGTTGGACAGGGCTGCTTCCGGACATGCCAGCTGCCCCAGAGCACCGGAGATCTGGCCTCAACGCCCAGAGAGGTCCATGAGGTGGGGGGCCTCGGTTGCACAGGGCCCCGCCAGGTGGGCAGGATGGGGCAGTCTCAGTCTCCCACCCCTCTGGGAGCCCCGCCCTCTTGAGGTGACATGTGGGGGCGGGGCACGCTGGGGGCGGTGCTTGGGGGAGGGGCAGTGCCCCAGTGGCATGACTGCAGTGGGGAGGCCGGGCTGTGAGGTCACAGAGCCCCGCTGGGCCGCGCTGTGATGTGCACTGCCGGGCCGCGGGCACCGCTTCAGCAGTGCCAGCAGCGCCAGCAGCGGCAGTGGCAGCAGCAGCAGCGGCAGTAGCAGCAGCGGCAGCAACATGATGCAGGGGCGGGGGGACCATGGCCCCCCCCCCACCTCCTTATCCTCCTCCTGGTGGCCCTGCGAGCCTGGGACGTCGAGGCTGCTCCGTGGCGAGCGCGGGGATTAGGTAGGCAGGCAGGCGAGGGCCAGCACCCAGCCCTGGCAGCATGGTGCACCACTCTCCACTCCTCGGGGTGACAGCGGGGCTGGGCTCGTGGTGGGGCAGGGCCAGGAGAGCAGCGGGGCTGGAATGGGCCAGGTGAGCCGTGTCCAGCTCCGCAGGCAAGTGGGAAACAGATGCCCCGCAGGGAGGCGCAGGGGGCTGCAGCCTCTGCGGGGGCATTTTCCAGGTGAACGGTGGGGCCAGGAGCGGCACCGCGGGGTGAGAATCCGTCCCTACAGACGGCCCTGTGTCGCCCTGACCCAAGGAAGCCTTTCACAGGCACAGCCATGCCCAGGGCCTGACTCTGCCGCTCCTAGGCTGGGTCCTGGCTTTCAGCCTCGGGGACATCTGTCCTCGGGAGATGTCTTCTCAGGACAACGGGAGCATTCCTGCTGTAGCCCTGCAGTGCTCTCCTTGGGCAAACCCAGGTCCCCATGGGACACACAGCCCCGGCCTGCAGCCCGGGGAACAGATGGGGCAGCACTGGTGCAGACTCTCACTGGCCAGCGGGCTCTTCTCCACGAGACATGTGAATGATAATTTTTTTCCTCTGGTGCTTTTGTGTGGGCTTCCTTTGTGCACTGTAGAGACCTCCCAGTAAGAAATCCCCGAGGGGACGTACGTTTGTCCAGCCGGTCCTTGAGGGGTGTTGCACATGGCCTGGAAACAGTGTGTTGAGAGCTTCCGGGTGCCAGCCAACAGGTCACCCAGGCCCCTCTGCAGCTTTGGAAATCTCCACCCACGTCTGGGTCCCCCGTCATTACCTGACCCCCCTCCAGTCACTGCAGGTCACTGAGAAAGAAGTAGATCACAACATCTAACGGAAACATGCTTGGTTACAGCTCTGCCAGTAGGTGACGGCCACCCGACTCCTCAGCCAGATCTCGTCTGGGAGCCTCAGGGTGATCCCACAGGTATGTCGCTTGAACGAATGAGCATGTAGGCTTTAATATTCTCTTCATATGAAATTTAACTTCATATTTGATTGGCTGGCGCTCAGACATGCAGAAGAGCAGAGAGGCAAAGGTTCGGGCTCGATGATGTGCCCCGGGGCGCTCTGCTTTGCAAAGTGTTCTTTCCCAGCCTCTCTGACCCTGCGCTGCTTCCAGCGACTGCTGCAAAGCCAGGCCTGTTGGGGTTGAGTTTAGAGCTGGTGTGAGCTCCAGGGAGTCCTTTCTCCCGACAGCTCCGTGCATGGTTTGGTTTAGACCGACATGGTCTAGGCACCCAGTAACTGGCTGCACGATGCTCCTGAGTGGAAGGGAGAGACGAGTGCCATGGAGCAATCCTGTGTTTGAACTGCATTCACTGCCATTCAGATCTGAAGGAGCATACTGAAGTATTTCAAGGGAGCTTCTCTGTTCTGTTGGCTTACAGACGTGCCTGGAGGTGACGGATATCCAGCCTCGCGGCTGGATTCCATGGCTGTCACGCTGGGAGATCGCCTGGGTAGTCATGGCTTTTTACTTCCTTTGAGAGCTGCCAGCTCAAAGCCCAAATGCGAGCGAGGCATCTCTTGCAGCTGGCACAATATACACCTGCATCGTGTGCGCCATATCGTTACGTGATCCCCTCATATGTTGTGCTATTCAGTTATGACAGTGTATATCACAAGGTACGATGGAAACTTCTCGTCTGTGTTTGGTTGCAGCTGTGGGTACAGGGAGGGCTTTTCCGACTTCTCGGCTGGATCCTACGCTGGAGCTCACCTGGCAGCCCAGGGGTGAGTAGGCAGTCTTGACTGACTTCGTAGACTAGGCACTCGTTTTCAGTATTTTATTTGTCAGAAATTTAACTTTATACTTTCCGTTAAGGTCCTCAAAGAGCAAAGGACAGAGCCGAAATAGGAAACTCTTCCGAGCAGTCATCAGGACTGCTAAATGAAATCCTGAAGGAACTGGACAAAGCAGCACGTGGTGGGTATATATCAGTCTTAACCAGAAGACTTGGGAAGCTGAGGTTTTAGAGGCATGCATGGACAAGCAGTAGCCTACACAGCAGGAAGGGATCGATCGGAGCCTCACTGCGGTGACGCTCAATTTCACGCCTTGCACGTGCTGGCAAGCTGCAGAGATTTTCCAGAGCCTCTGCTGCCCATTATGGTTCCAGCTGAGTCCCAGGGACAGCTGCTGCCCCAGTTATAGCGTTACTGGTCAGAGCCGTTCTGGGCAGACGTTGGTACCCAGCTGGCAGGAACTGGCGGTGCTCACTCCTTGAATGCATGTGGGACTTGCCAAGGAGTTCATTCCTGATAAGCCGTGAGAGGGCAAGCACCCTGGCCGTTGCCAGCGGGGAGAGTGCCACTGGGAGGTGGAGAGGATGCGCAGACAGCTTGGGGTCGCTGGGAGCGGCCGACCTTGCCTGGGCTGCAGGCATCCCCCATTCAGGATCGGAGCGCCCCAGCTTCACAGCCTGGTCCAGCCCCGTTGTTCTCCTCGATGTCTGAGGACTATCGGTGACAGCTCGGGGTCAGGGACGGGTGAAAGCTGGACACCCAGCTTGAGGCTGGACACCCAACTTGAAGGCAGCTAAAATGAAGGGCTGTGCATTCAGTCTCGGGTGGTTTAGCTGTCTGTTTCTAGTTGTGTTTTCAAACACTTGGTTGAGGGTTTCCTCTTGTTTTGGGGGACTGTGGGCTCTTCACTGCCACTTGTGAAAGTTCCCAGAATATGGTTGCAAGAGCTGGGGGTTGCAAGAGCTGGGTCCCCCATGTGTGTCTGTTACCCTGACCACGTGATGGAGTTGGCATGATGGGAAGTGCTTCTCAGGAGGGCTCTTTCCCCAGCTGAACCGGCTACAGGGTCTTCCTGTCCTCTCTGAAGGAAGTAATTTACCATCATCTTGCAGTTTGCCAAAAATGTACTAAGTGAAATGTGAACAAGAAGGTGCCATGCAATCTCCTAGTCTCTCAGCAGGTCAGGATTTCCTGCCTACTGGTAAACTGGAAAGGGTCTAGCGCTTACACTTTTCTCCATGAATGACACGTTGTTCGGACTAGTGACTAGGTGCATCCCCAAATGCCCAGGCTTTGTTTCTCTAGTGTATTTGGAGAAGTATTGCCTCCTGAAGGTACCGTGTTCCTGATGAGGAACGGCCACTTCTAATTAAGCTGACCCACCTTCTTTCTAAAGAGACGGACGGTGAGACTGTGGAGAAGGAGGCACTCCAGGAAGGAGGGGGTCTCGCGGTGCCAGTCTCCAATGAAAAAACAGGGGCAATTCAATCAACAGGCGTGCCAGGTAATTGCTATCCTTCGTTCATCCAGTGAAATAAGTCAGTGCGTGTCTGCAGGCTCTTCCCCTGCTGCCCACTACTGCATATGGTGTCAACAGCCAAACTATTAGTGCAGAGCAAGCGTTCTAAAAGAAGCCAAGAACGGCTCTCTGAGGAGGACTGTCATCTCTGGGGTGGTGAGGCTATTGCCATCAGGAAACACGGAACGGGCATTGGACAGGGCTGCTTCCGGACATGCCAGCTGCCCCAGAGCACCGGAGATCTGGCCTCAACGCCCAGAGAGGTCCATGAGGTGGGGGGCCTCGGTTGCACAGGGCCCCGCCAGGTGGGCAGGATGGGGCAGTCTCAGTCTCCCACCCCTCTGGGAGCCCCGCCCTCTTGAGGTGACATGTGGGGGCGGGGCACGCTGGGGGCGGTGCTTGGGGGAGGGGCAGTGCCCCAGTGGCATGACTGCAGTGGGGAGGCCGGGCTGTGAGGTCACAGAGCCCCGCTGGGCCGCGCTGTGATGTGCACTGCCGGGCCGCGGGCACCGCTTCAGCAGTGCCAGCAGCGCCAGCAGCGCCAGCGGCAGCAGCAGCAGCGGCAGTAGCAGCAGCGGCAGCAACATGATGCAGGGGCGGGGGACCATGGCCCCCCCCCACCTCCTTATCCTCCTCCTGGTGGCCCTGCGAGCCTGGGACGTCGAGGCTGCTCCGTGGCGAGCGCGGGGATTAGGTAGGCGGGCAGGCGAGGGCCAGCACCCAGCCCTGGCAGCATGGTGCACCGCTCTCCACTCCTCGGGGTGACAGCGGGGCTGGGCTCGTGGTGGGGCAGGGCCAGGAGAGCAGCGGGGCTGGAATGGGCCAGGTGAGCCGTGTCCAGCTCCGCAGGCAAGTGGGAAACAGATGCCCCGCAGGGAGGCGCAGGGGGCTGCAGCCTCTGCGGGGGCATTTTCCAGGTGAACGGTGGGGCCAGGAGCGGCACCGCGGGGTGAGAATCCGTCCCTACAGACGGCCCTGTGTCGCCCTGACCCAAGGAAGCCTTTCACAGGCACAGCCATGCCCAGGGCCTGACTCTGCCGCTCCTAGGCTGGGTCCTGGCTTTCAGCCTCGGGGACATCTGTCCTCGGGAGATGTCTTCTCAGGACAACGGGAGCATTCCTGCTGTAGCCCTGCAGTGCTCTCCTTGGGCAAACCCAGGTCCCCATGGGACACACAGCCCCGGCCTGCAGCCCGGGGAACAGATGGGGCAGCACTGGTGCAGACTCTCACTGGCCAGCGGGCTCTTCTCCACGAGACATGTGAATGATAATTTGTTTCCTCTGGTGCTTTTGTGTGGGCTTCTTTTGTGCGCTGTAGAGACCTCCCAGTAAGAAATCCCCGAGGGGACGTACGTTTGTCCAGCCGGTCCTTGAGGGGTGTTGCACATGGCCTGGAAACAGTGTGTTGAGAGCTTCCGGGTGCCAGCCAACAGGTCACCCAGGCCCCCCTGCAGCTTTGGAAATCTCCACCCACGTCTGGGTCCCCCGTCATTACCTGACCCCCCTCCAGTCACTGCAGGTCACTGAGAAAGAAGTAGATCACAACATCTAACGGAAACATGCTTGGTTACAGCTCTGCCAGTAGGTGACGGCCACCCGACTCCTCAGCCAGATCTCGTCTGGGAGCCTCAGGGTGATCCCACAGGTATGTCGCTTGAACGAATGAGCATGTCGGCTTTAATATTCTCTTCATATGAAATTTAACTTCATATTTGCTTGGCTGGCGCTCAGACATGCAGAAGAGCAGAGAGGCAAAGGGTCGGGCTCGATGATGTGCCCCGGGGCGCTCTGCTTTGCAAAGTGTTCTTTCCCAGCCTCTCCGACCCTGCGCTGCTTCCAGCGACTGCTGCAAAGCCAGGCCTGTTGGGGTTGAGTTTAGAGCTGGTGTGAGCTCCAGGGAGTCCTTTCTCCCGACAGCTCCGTGCATGGTTTGGTTTAAACCGACATGGTCTAGGCACCCAGTAACTGGCTGCACGATGCTCCTGAGTGGAAGGGAGAGACGAGTGCCATGGAGCAATCCTGTGTTTGAACTGCATTCACTGCCATTCAGATCTGAAGGAGCATACTGAAGTATTTCAAGGGAGCTTCTCTGTTCTGTTGGCTTACAGACGTGCCTGGAGGTGACGGATATCCAGCCTCGCGGCTGGATTCCATGGCTGTCACGCTGGGAGATCGCCTGGGTAGTCATGGCTTTTTACTTCCTTTGAGAGCTGCCAACTCAAAGCCCAAATGCGAGCGAGGCATCTCTTGCAGCTGGCACAATATACACCTGCATCGTGTGCGCCATATCGTTACGTGATCCCCTCATATGTTGTGCTATTCAGTTATGACAGTGTATATCACAAGGTACGATGGAAACTTCTCGTCTGTGTTTGGTTGCAGCTGTGGGTACAGGGAGGGCTTTTCCGACTTCTCGGCTGGATCCTACGCTGGAGCTCACCTGGCAGCCCAGGGGTGAGTAGGCAGTCTTGACTGACTTCGTAGACTAGGCACTCGTTTTCAGTATTTTATTTGTCAGAAATTTAACTTTATACTTTCCGTTAAGGTCCTCAAAGAGCAAAGGACAGAGCCGAAATAGGAAACTCTTCCGAGCAGTCATCAGGACTGCTAAATGAACTCCTGAAGGAACTGGACAAAGCAGCACGTGGTGGGTATATACCACTCTTACCAGAAGACTTGGGAAGCTGAGGTTTTAGAGGCATGCATGGACAAGCAGTAGCCTACACAGCAGGAAGGGATCGATCGGAGCCTCACTGCGGTGACGCTCAATTTCACGCCTTGCACGTGCTGGCAAGCTGCAGAGATTTTCCAGAGCCTCTGCTGCCCGTTATGGTTCCAGCTGAGTCCCAGGAACAGCTGCTGCCCCAGTTATAGCGTTACTGGTCAGAGCCGTTCTGGGCAGACGTTGGTACCCAGCTGGCAGGAAATGTCGGTGCTCACTCTTTGAGTGTGTGAGGGACACGCCGAGGAGCTGATTCCTGATAAGCCGTGAGAGGGCCAGCACCCTGGCCGTTGCCAGCGGGGGGAGTGCCCTTGGGAGGCGGAGAAGATGCGCAGACAGCTTGGGGTCGCTGGGAGCGGCCAGGATCGGAGCACCCCAGCTTCACAGCCTGGTCCAGCCCCGTTGTTCTCCTCGATGTCTGAGGACTTTCGGTGACAGCTCGGGGTCAGGGACGGGTGAAAGCTGGACACCCAGCTTGAGGCTGGACACCCAACTTGAAGGCAGCTAAAATGAAGGGCTGTGCATTCAGTCTCGGGTGGTTTAGCTGTCTGTTTCTAGTTGTGTTTTCAAACACTTGGTTGAGGGTTTCCTCTTGTTTTGGGGGACTGTGGGCTCTTCACTGCCACTTGTGAAAGTTCCCAGAATATGGTTGCAAGAGCTGGGGGTTGCAAGAGCTGGGTCCCCCATGTGTGTCTGTTACCCTGACCACGTGATGGAGTTGGCATGATGGGAAGTGCTTCTCAGGAGGGCTCTTTCCCCAGCTGAACCGGCTACAGGGTCTTCCTGTCCTCTCTGAAGGAAGTAATTTACCATCATCTTGCAGTTTGCCAAAAATGTACTAAGTGAAATGTGAACAAGAAGGTGCCATGCAATCTCCTAGTCTCTCAGCAGGTCAGGATTTCCTGCCTACTGGTAAACTGGAAAGGGTCTAGCGCTTACACTTTTCTCCATGAATGACACGTTGTTCGGACTAGTGACTAGGTGCATCCCCAAATGCCCAGGCTTTGTTTCTCTAGTGTATTTGGAGAAGTATTGCCTCCTGAAGGTACCGTGTTCCTGATGAGGAACGGCCACTTCTAATTAAGCTGACCCACCTTCTTTCTAAAGAGACGGACGGTGAGACTGTGGAGAAGGAGGCACTCCAGGAAGGAGGGGGTCTCGCGGTGCCAGTCTCCGACAAAAAAACGGTGGCAATTCAATCAACAGGCGTGCCAGGTAATTGCTTTCGTCGGTCATCCAGTGTCATAAATCACTGCGTGTCTGCAGGCTCTTCCCCTGCTGCCCACTACTGCACATGGTGTCATCAGCCATACTGTTAGTGCAGAGCAAGTGTTCTAAAAGAAGCCAGGAATGGCTGTACCTCCCACGATGTGCAGGACACATTAAGGTACAGAATTCTTCATCCAGGTGTGGATTGCAAGAGAAACGCAAATGCTACAGATCCTAATGGTTTCCGGAAATTCTTCATAGAAGGCGCCGTGGCGGTCTTGGGCTGCGTGCTGCTTGGGATGGTATTGTGGTGTGTGATCCGCCTGTGGAGGAAGAGAAAACGGTGAGTTGTTGGCGGGGGGTGTTGCCAAACCTCTGTATTAGGTGGCTGCTATTAGCCATGAAGCATTTAGAGGTCGGGTATCCTGGCATGCCGAGTTAGTTACTGGCCAGACTCTACGGACATTTCTGCTGTAAGATGTTTTAACCGGCCTCTCCATTCATGGGCAGTCTTCTCTGAAACCTGTTCTTACTGTTGCAAGTATGAGTTAAAAGTGACACTGCCTCGACAAAAGCAGACCCAGCCACAGACAGAGGCAGAGCAAGGTCCAGAAGGAAAACGACGAGGGGTGATACTGCCATAGAAAGTGAGAAGCACAATAGTGACATCTCCCTCCCAGCGGACGTCCCAGCAGAAATCACCCTGTTAGGTGATGCCGTAAATCCCAGATGTTCACCTCGGCCAAGGTGTCCCAGCAGCTCAGACCGTGGTGACGAACCTTCCCAGCTATCAGCCTTGCTTTGGAGAGAGAGAGAGTCAGTCTGTCCCGTCTGCTCCCAAACACTGCCAGAGCGTGTGTTCCCAGCACAGGCAGGGGTTTTGTCTGTGCAGGGGTATGTATCTCTTTGGATATGGATTCTGAAGAGAGGATGGAGAGCACCTCACCGAACAGAGCGCTGAGGCTTTCTGCTTGTCTGGTCAGGGAAGGGCAGGGGAGCCAAGTGCTGGTCTCTGCCAGACACGCTGAGAAAGGAGAACAGGAGGCTCTCCTGGCCCTGCAGTGCCATGCCCAGCTTTGCTTCCCTCGGTCTGCTGGGCTCACGTCTCCTTTCTGGCACATGCAGAGCAGGCAGGTCAGGATGGTCGGGGCCGAGAGGAGATGAGCCATGGGCAGGCGAGTAGAGCTACAACCAAGGGGTGCGGGGCGCCCTGTTTTCTGCATGGAGCTCTCCGTGCCCACAGCTCCCCGGTGCAGCTGCGTGCCCACACCCCATGGGGCACCCAGCACTGCCCTGCACCCTCGACCCTGCCCAGCACCACAGCCACGGCGGGGTCTCAGCAGCCTCCTCTCTCCGCAGGGGCCTCTCCACAGATTTGGAAGCCTGACCCACCTGCTGCAGCCTCCCCTAACACCCAAACAACCGGACCGCTCACCCCATCACCTCTGAGAGACAGACCTGACACCAGCAGCCATCACCTGTGCCTGGAACACCAGCCCGTCTGCCAAGGAGCACCAGCCCGGGCAGCCAGCTGGCCCACCCGCCTCCACCCTGGCCCCCCTGGCTGTCCAACTCAGCCAGCCGCCTGTTGTGGGACCAGCCCGGAGCCCTCCAGCCCCCGAGGAGCTGAAACCACCCCCCGGCTCCCCAAGACCGTTGCCCAGACTCCCGACCAACAGCTTCAGGGGTCGACCGTTCATTTCAGAATAATGGCGGAGCAATAAATACAGATCAGTAGCACAATTGTCCGGGTCGTAATGGCAGCAAAGCCAGGAATTCACCAATTCTGGGCCGAACTTCATACCAAGGCACGGAGGGACGTGGATGCCCACAGTGTCAGCAGGCAGGGAGCTGGGCATGGGACCCGCCGACGGGCTGGGGCAACCCAGCTTCCCTGGTGGGACTGGCCTGCTAAATTCTGAGCCACAGAGGCACTGCTGGGACTCCTTAACAGGTCATCACCCCCACCTCTGCTCCCCGTGCCAGCTCTGTCCTGGGGTGCACAGGACGGCGATACGCTGTAGGGCAATACGAGCCCCAGCCCCTCCCTTGGCTGCACACTAAACAGATCACATAAGGCAAAGCCATAAGTAAAACACAGAGCAGCACAAAGCTGCTATCGAGCCACCACAGAGACACCGTCTGCTCTGCTTTTGGCTGGGATGGAGTCCATTTTCTCCCTAGCAGCCCATACGGTGCCGAGGTTTGGATCTGTGACCAAACCAGTGTTGGTAGCACACCCAGGATTTAGCTGTTGCTGAGCCCTGCTTGCACGGCGCCAAGGCCTACTCTGTTCACACACAGCCCTGCCAGCCAATAAGCTGGGGGTGCAGTGGTACATGAAAAACTGGGCGTGAGCCGGCACTGTGCGCTTGCAGCTCAGAAAGACAAGTGTGTCTTGGGCTGCTGTGGAATTTTGATAACGAGGTGGGATTCCTGTGCACTAAGAACCATTAAGACTGCCCTTGCTATCTCTTGTGGGACCCAGGGGAGTGGAGACTTGCCTGGCTAACACAGGGGAGGTGGCCCTGTGGAGGCAGGACAGCCCTGCTTGTGGTCAGCAAAGAAAGCAAAATAACAGGAATCTGAAGGGTTCTTTGTTTCTTCGAAAGGCTTCGTGTCTGATAACTGACCTTTGCCTCATTACCGGTGAAATGCATATTACAACTCACACCCTGCATATGCTAATGAAGATTAACGAGATCGCACTAAACATATAGGACTATAGCACTCGTCTCTCCACGCAAATCATGCTACACGTCACATATGGGTGGAACCTCGCAGTTTTGGGGATAAAAGACAGAGAAAATGATTGTTAAAGTGGGAGAGAAGAACCTCGATACCTGACGGACCAGTCGATGGGCTGCGTCCTCTTCCTCCACCCCAGGCAGGGACGCCTCTCGGGGTAAGCGCTGCACCTCTCACCCTCTGGGTGAAAGTTATCCCGGGGTTGTTGCATTGCTATCAAGTTTGCTAGCAATATCAACCTTAATTAGTAGCACTATTGTAGTTAGTGATTTTATCAACGGCAATCTCGAATCTGTTTCTGTCGCTTTCAATAAAATAACTGCTTTCGATTTTTGTGCATCTGCTCAGTGCAAGTCCTTTTGCTGGGGCTCTGAATAAACGAATCAGTGAATGTCTCTGACAGAGAAATTTAGAAACTACATTCCTTTTAACGTGACAGCTGCATCAAAAGAGGCGTGGCCAGCAGGTGGAGGGAAGGGATTCTGCCCCTCTACTCCATTCCCCTGCAACCCCGGCTGGAGCACTGCATCCAGCTCTGGGCTCCCCAGCGCAAGAAAGACATGGACCTTTTAGAGCAGGTGCAGAGGAAGCCACAGAAATGATCCCAGGGCTGGCACAGCTCTCCTGCGCAGAAAGGCTGAGAGAGCTGAGAGAAGAAAAGGCTCCAGGGAGACCTTTCTGTCGCGTTTCAGTATATAAAGGGGGCTTATAGGAAAGGCACAGAGAGACTTTTTACCAGGGTCTGTATTGACAGGACAAGGGGCGAGGGTTTAAAGCTGAAAGAAGGTAGGTTTTGATTGCACGTAAGGAAGAAATGTTTTACGGTGAGGGTGGTGAGACGCTGGAACGGGTTGCCCAGAGAAGTTGTGGACGTCCCATCATTGGAAGTGTTCCAAGTCGGGTTGGAGGGCACTTTGAGCAACCTCCTGGGGGAGGCTAGGGCTGCTAAGTTTTCTCCCTCTCGCAGCAAACACAAGGCAATAGCTTTACGTTGCCTGCGTTCCTCTGCGGACGTGAACTGCTGTCAGGATGTGCTGCGCGGGACAGCCAACAGCTCTGGACTCGTGACACTATTGCAGCTGCGAAAGCTGGTTGTGTTACAACTGCTGTGAGCAGGAGTATGGACCCAGCCATGTGGTGCCCTGTGATGGGTGCTGAACTGGGCTGAAGGACAACAGAAAGGGCTTCTTAAAATACGTTCACAGCAAAAGCAGGATCAGAGATCACGTTGGTCCGTTGCTTGATGAGCTCGGTCACCTCACAAATAGGGCTGTAGACAAAGCAGAGACGTTTCGGGCCTTCTTCCCCTCTGTCTTTAACATCGATGATGGGCCCTGGGACCCGCCCCACGCCCCCAGCCCCCAAGCCCTCTGTTGGAAGACTGTGACTGGGGGCATGATAAACTCCCAGCCAACTCAGAAATTTCTGAGACTTGCTGCTCCAGCTGGATACACCTAAGGCTACGGGGCCCAATGGGATTCGTCCCAGCGTACTGAAAGAGCTGGCCGATGGTATTGCGGGACCTCTCTCCATTATTTTTCGACGGTCTCGGGAGTCTGGAGAGGTCCCAGTCGACCAGAAGCTGGCAAATGTTGTCCCAGTTCTCAAGAAGGGTAAGAAGGAAGACCCTGGTAATTACAGGCCTGTCAGTCTCGCTTAACTGCCAGGTAAAATTTCGGAGGTCATTCTGGGAGTTATGGAGAAACACTTGAGAGACAACGCAGTCATTGGTCATAGCCAGCACGGGTTCATGAGGGGAAAGTCCTGCTGAACTAACTTAATTTCCTTTTACGACAAGGTCACCCGTCCAGTTGACCAAGGGAAGCCAGTAGATGTGGGTTTTCTGGAGCTTGGCAAAGCTTTTGCTACCGCCTCTCACAGTACCCTTCTGGACAAAATGTCCAGCCTACAGCTAGTCAAGCCCATGTTAGGTTAGGTGAACAACTGGCTGACAGACCGGGCTCAAAGTGTTATAGTAAAGGGGGTTACATCAGGCTGGCCGGCAGTGAACAGTGGGGTTCCCCAGGGCTCAGTTTTAGGCCAGAGCTCTTTAATGTTTTTACAAAAGATCTGGAGGCAGGAGTTGAATGTTCCGGCCCTCTCCTCCCCTTCCCCTCGGGGCTCCATGCAGAAGAGATGACACCTCTCCACATTGTTGGGGCAGGACCGGGGGATGGGAAAGGGACTCACATCACACTTGGCAATCAACAACTCCCTCACGGAGCACTGGCAGACCTTGCGCAGGCCGGCTGGGCCTCCCTTTCCTGCCGGTGGGATGTGGCAGGCTTTGACCCTCGCAGCCACTGTCGAGCGCACGGGGCTGTGCCACTTGCAGGGCGCAGGGTCGGTGGGGGGGGGTCACTGAGGACCCCCAACCCTCCTGCAACATGGCTGCCACCGTCTTGTCGAGGGGACCGCAGGCACGGGATGAGGAGGGGGCTGGAGCCCAGGGCTTATGAGGGGAGGTGGAGGGTGGTCCCTGTGCCCAGGGGCAGCCTTTCTCTCGGGCAAGCAACAAGGCAGGTGGGAGCGAGCCCCAGGAAAGGGGCCCTCAGCCCCCGTGGCCCTCCTCCTTCTCCCACATTTGGGCGTCTTTGAGGCCACAGGCCCCCCACGCCCAAACCCGCCATGTTTGGTCACACGCATTGGCCACAGTCACAATCGCCATCACAGTGGCCTCCTGCTGTCACCAGCCACCTCACTGCCTTTTGTTCCGGCCCTATAAAAACAGGGGCCCCTGCAGCTGGCCCACAGTTTGCCGAGCTTCCAGGCCCTCGCATGCCAAGCATGCTTGGAAGGAAGAGGAGCCGGAGAAGCGAGGTGGATGGCTGCCCACCTTTGCGTCGGACGCCACAGAGCCCCTTACCGCAACCGCGGAGGAGGAGGGTGCCTCACAGGAGGAGGAGCAAAATCACCCCTCGTGCCATGAGCGCCGTTGACCTCGCTTCTCTGGTCGACGGCATGCAGCACCTGGCTATAGGCCCACCAGGGAATGGCGGGGAGCCCAGGCGTGTCGATCTGCCAGGGAGCAGCGGGAGCAGCGAGGCAGGGGGCTGCCCACCTTTGCGTGGGACAGCACAGAGATGGTTCCTGCAACCGCCAAAGAGGAAGGCACCTCCCAGGAGCCTGAAGAAGGACAATCAGTGGAAAAAGAGGAGAAGGAACATCCCGCCTCGTGCCAAGAGAGCAAGGGCTCGCGCTCATGCCGAAGCCCTGCAGCACGCAACTGTGGCGTCCACACAGGGGAACAGCACGGGGGCCTGGCGTGTCTATCTGCTGAGGCACGGTGTGAGGCCCAGGCATGACAGCCCACCAAAGGATGGCGTGAGGCCCACAGAGGTGCATCCACCTCAAGAAGAATCATCGCTGGCAGTGGGTCCACCTGCCACAGGGATCACCTGGCAGTACCCCAGACGTCCAGGCTCCTTTGTGTGAGGTGGCACCAACAGCGTTGCAGGAGCAGCCGGCAGGATCCCTACCGGCGGCTCGCCCTCCGCACCTTCACGACTGGGCAATAAACAACAACAAAAGAATAAAAATGCTTTTGTCCTCCCTTATTTGGCACTTTGGTGACTGCATCTGCACTCCCATGTCCCCTCTCGGTCTCTGTCTTGGAGTAGGAGGCTCTTTCTGGAAGCTTTCTGTTTCCATGCCCACCTTCATGCTTTGGCGGTGCCTGACATTCTGGGGTTTTCTGGGCTGTAGCAGCAATAGGTTGAGAATAGTTTTTTAAATGGAGTACAATTAGCATAAGAAAAGCCACAAGAACCCTAGGGGTTTCTTGTTTCCAAAGATTCTTTTAGGTGATTGCAATGTCTCAGTCGTTAAGTGGGAATATCATGCAGCGGATACAAACAAGTTCAGGAAATTCCAGAAGCACATTGAAGGTAACTTTTTGGTGCGGCTACTAAGGGAGCCAACTAGGGAAGGTGCCCTACTAGATTTGTTGATTGTAAACAAAGAGTTTCTTGTCGCGCGGGTATGCAAAATGCAGTCGTATCTGTAATATCCTCTGCAGCTTCCACGGTCCCTGTATTGCTAATGCTCTCTGCCAGTGCATGTGCATCGGTAATGGTATCTTCATCTGTGACGGTGTCCCTATTGAAATGGTATCTGTAATGCTCTCTGCAGTAGTGCATGCAATGATATTTGCGTGCAACATGGTATCTGCAATTGTTTCTGCATCTGCCGTTGTATCCGTATCTGCAATGACATCTTCATTTACAAGGGTGCCTGCAACTGCAATGGTATCTGTAGTGGTATCTGTATGTCCAGTGGTATACCCCTATTCAACTGACTCCTTAAAAAATACCTGCAGCGTTTTGGCACCTGTAATGGTACCATGGCATCTCCATTTGAAATGGCATTTGCATCTGCAATGCTGTTTGCATTGGTTTCTGCATCTGAAATGTTATGAGGAATGGATTGTGCATCTGCAAAGGTATCTGCAGTGGTGTCTGCCATGGTATTTGCCTTTGCCATCTCCAGCAGTATTTGCACCTGCAATAGTAGTTGCATCTGCAGTGGTATCTTCAGGGGCGTCTGCAGCAGTATCTTCGGTAGCACCTTCTATATGTTTATTGGTAAGTGTAATGGTATCTGTATGTGTTATTGTGGTGGTTTAACCCCAGCCGGCAACTAAGCACCACACAGCTGCTCGCTCACTCCCCCCGGTGGGATGGGGGAGAGAATCAGAAGAGTGAAAGTGAGAAAAGTGGTGGGTTGAGATAAAGGCAGTTTAATAGGGCAAGCAAAAGCCGCGCAAGCAAGCAAAACGCAAAACAAGGAATTCATTCACTAGTTCCCATTGGCAGGCAGGTGTTCAGCCATCTCCAGGAAAGCAGGGCTCCATCACGCTTAATGGTTACTGGGGAAGACAAGCACCATCACTCCCAACGTCCCCCCCCGTTCCTTCTTCTTCCCCCAGCTTTATATGCTGAGCATGACGTCAGATGGTATGGGATCTCCCTTTGGTCAGTTGGGGCCAGCTGTCCCAGTTGTGTCTCTGCCCAACTTCTCATGCACCTGGTAGGGCACTGTGAGAAGCTGAAAAGTCCTTGACTTAGTAGAAGCACTGCTCAGCAACAACTAGAACATTAGTGTGTTATCAACATTATTCTCATCCTAAATCCAAAGCACAATACTATACCAGCTACTAGGAAGAAAGTTAACTCCATCCCAGACAAAACCAGGACAGTAATGATAGCCGTATCTGTAATTGTAGCTATAACTCCAACTGTACCTGTATCGGCAACTGTATCTGTGTGTGTTTCGAGGTACGCATCTGTTCTTTCTCTGCCTCTCTCTCTCTCTATGTGTAATCGTGTCCATCTCTGTAACTGTACCTGTGCCTGTCTTTGTATTTGTACCCATCTCTGTTTCCTCATCCATAGCCATGTTGGTGACTGTCTGTGTAGGTGTCTGTATATTTATCTGGACCTATACCTGTAACAGCACATCTGTGTGTAATGGTGCCTGCATTCCTATCAGCGCCTTTATGTGTAATGGTTCCTCTGTCTGTCATGGTACCTCTCTCAATAATGGCATCACTTGCTGTATCTGCTGTTGTCTATGTAATTGAATGCATCCTTATATCGCTGACTGCAATTGTGTCTGTATCTGAAGTTTTACCTATTTCGTGCCTGCATCTGCAACTCTATTGGCAACTTAATGTGAATCAGTGTTTGTAATTCTATCAGTCTGGATTATGGCACCAGAACCTGTATTTCTGCTGGTACTGGTATCTGTGTCTCTAATGGTGTCTGCACCCGTAACTGTACCTGTGTCGTGGTTTAGTCCCAACAGGCAACTAATCACCACACAGCCACTCACTCACTCCCCTTCCTCAGCTGGACAGGAGAGAGAAAATACGACAAAAGGCTCGTAGGTCGAGACAAGGACATAGGGAGATCACTCACCAATTACCATCATGGGCAAAACAGACTTGACTTGGGGAAATGAGTTTAAATTATCACCAATCAAAATCAGAGTAGAATAATCAGAAATAAACCCAGATCTTAAAAACACCTTCCCCTCACCCCTCCCTTTTTCCCGGGCTCAACTTCACTCCCGATGTTCCCTACCTCTTCCCCCCGAGCGGCGCAGGGGGACAGGGAATGGGGGTTGTGGTCAGTTCATCACATGTCATTTCTGCCGCTCCTTCCTCCTCACACTCTTCCCCTGCTCCAGCATGGGGTCCCTCCCACGGGAGACAGTTCTCCACAAACTGCTCCAGCATGGGTCCTTTCCACGGGGTGCAGTCCTTCAGGAACAGACTGCTCCAGTGTGGGTCCCCCACAGGGTCACAAATCCTGCCAGCAAACCTGCTCCAGCGTGGGCTCCTCTCTCCACGGGTCCACAGGTCCTGTCAGGAGCCTGCTCCAGCGTGGGCTTCCCACAGGGTCACAGCCTCCTTCGGGCATCCACCTGCTCCTGCATGGGGTCCTCCATGGGCTGGAGGGGGACAGCCTGCTTCACCATGGTCTTCCCCACGGGCTGCAGGGGAATCTGCTCCGGCGCCTGGAGCACCTCCTCCCCCTCCTTCTTCACTGACCTTGGTGTCTGCAGAGTTGTTTCTCTCACATATTCTCACTCCTCTCTTCCCCAGCTGCCATTTCCCCGTTTTTCCCCCACCCTTCTTAAATACTTTATCACAGAGGCGCTACCACTGTTGCTGATTAGCTTGGCCTTAGCCAGTGGCAGGTCCGTCTTGGAGCCGGCTGGCATTGGCTCTATCAGACATAGGGGAAGTTTCTAGCAGCTTCTCACAGAAGCCACCCCTGTAGCCCCTCCTGAAACCAAAACGTTGCCACACAAACCCAATACAACCTGTAACTGTATCTGCATTGACAATGTATCTGCAATGGTGTCTGCAATGCTCTCTCATTCTGTAGTGCCACCTGGAAGAGTATTTGCATCGGCAATGGTATTTGCATCTGCAATGGCATTTGCAATGCTAAATGCTGAATGTGCACTTGTATCTTAATTGTATGTGCAACTGTACCTGTACCTGCAATTGTATGTGTGTTGTGCCTGTATCTGCAATTGTATCAACAATTCAATGTGAGTCCGCGCCTGTAATGATATTGGCATCTGCACGGTTATCTGCAGTGGTTTGTTCATCTGAAATGGTGCCTGCAATAGCACTTGAACCTGCAATGCCATACGCAAACGCATCTGCATCTGGAATGCTGCATGTGCATCTGTAATGTTGTCTGCAATCTCCAACGCAGACACCATTGCAGATGCAAATACACTTTCAGATGAAGCTGCAGATGGGGATGCTATTGAAGATGCAGGTGCCATTGCAGGTGCCCTTGCAGATGCAGAAACCATTACAGACAGCACTGCAGATGCAAAGGCCATGTCAGACACCACTTCAAATGCAGATGCCATTGCAGATGTAGGTACCTCTGCAGACACCATTGCAGTAGGAGGTGCCATTGACGATACCTTTGAAGATACAGGCACTGGTGCCACTGGAGATAGCATCGCAGATGCAGATACCACTGCAGATGGCCTTGCAGATGCAAGTACAATTTCAGATGCAGTTGCTTTTGGAGTTGCTCTTGAAGATGCTGATGCCATTGCAGACACCCAATTCAGATGCAGATACTGCCTGTACTTTCAGTGGTATATCCACCACTACCCGTACGTGTCTGTAGCTGTACCTATATTTGTAACTGAATGTGTACTCATGTCTGTAGCTCCTCTTGTGGCTGCAATTGTATGTGTAATTCTGTCTGCATCTATGACTGCACCTGCAATTGTGTGGGTAATGGTTTCCGGGACTGTACTTTAATCTGTAATGGTAGGTGTTTTGTGTCTGTATCTGCCATTGTACCTGCAATCGAATTGGTATCTTCCTCATGGTATTGCTGTCTATGGCTGTACCTGGAAAGGCATTGTCAAGGATATCTGCAATGGCATCCGCATCGCTGCAAAGGTATCTGCATCTGCAGTGGCATTTGTAATGCCAGAGAGAGGCAACGAAGCTGGTGAGGGGTCTGAGAACAAGTCTTATGAGGAGCGGCTGAGGGCACTGACGTTGTTTAGTCTGCAGAAGAGGAGGCTGAGGGGAGACCTTATCGCTCTCTGCAACTACCTGAAAGGGGGTTGTGGTGAGGTGGGCGTTGGTCTCTTCTCCCACGTAACTAGCGATACAATGAGAGGAAATGGCCTCAACTTGCACCAGGGGAGGTTTAGACTGGATATGAGGAAAAATTTCTTTACTGAGAGAGTGGTCAAACAGTGGAACTGGTTGCCCAGGGAGGTGGTGGAGTCACCATCACTGGAGGTGTTCAAAAAACGTGTGGACGTGGCACTGCGGGACATGGTTTATTGGGCATGGTGGTGTTGGGATGATGGTTGGACTTGATGATCTTACAGGTCTTTTCCAACCTTAATGATTCTGTGATTCTGTGAGTGTCTGCAGTGGCCTCTGCATCGTCAGTGCTACCTGCATCTGCAACAGCACCTGCCTCTCCTATTGTATCTGCAGCTGACTTTACATCAGCAATGGTCTCTGCAGGGGTTTCTACAGTGGAATCTGCACCTGTAGATGTATCTGCATCGGAAACGGCATCTGCATCTGCAGCAGTATCTGCATATACAATGGTATTGCCTTTGGTTTCTGCATCTGCAACATTGTCAGGAATGGTATATGCATCAGAATCAGCATTGCCACCTGCATCTGCAGTAGCATCTGCAACAGTAGCTGCATCTCCAATGTGGTCTACATCTGCAGTGGCATCTGCACCTCCACTGGGATCTCCATCTTCAATTGTGTGTTCACCTGCAATGCTCTCTGCAATCGTACTTGCCCCTGGAACGGCGTCTGCACTGATACCTGCATCTGTAACGGTGTATGCATGGGGGTGTGAAATGCAATAGCATCTGCAATAAACTCTGCATCTGCTCTGGTCCCTGCATTGGCAACGCTATTTGCCATGGCATCTGCATCGGTAACGGTGTCTGAATTGCAGCGACGTCAGCATCTGAAATGGCATCAGTAATGCTACCTGCTGTGGTGTATGCAATGGTATTTGAGAGTGAAGTGGTATCTGCCATGGTATCTGCATCTGCAGTGCTCTCTACTTCTTCAGTGGCATCTGCAATGGTGCGTGCAGCTGCAATGGCATCTGCAAAGGAATATGCAATGGTATCTTTATCTGCAATGATGCCGGCTTTTTCAAGAGTGTTTACATCAGCAGTGCTACCTGCAAAGGTGTCTACAGCTCCAGTGGCATCTGCATCTGCCATGCTGTTTGCATTGGTATCTGCATCAGCCGTGTTATGGCCAATGGATTGTGCGTCTGCAAAGGTATCGGCACTGGCATCTGCAATGCTAATTCATTCTGCCGCGCCACCTGCAATGGTATTTGTATCTGCAATGGAAGCTGCAATGGTATCTTCATCTGTAAATGCATTCTGCATCTGCAACGACATCTCCATCTGTAAGGGCATCTGCAAAGGTATCTGCAGTGGTATCTATCGGCAGTGGAATAGTCTTCCTCTGCTGTATCTGCATCTGCAGAACGCCATCTGCAACAGCACCTGCATCTGCAGTGTTATTAGGAAGGGATCACCCATCTGCAAAGGTATCTGCAGTGGCATCCGCTTCTCCAGTGGTATCTCCATCTCCAGTAGTATATCCACCTGCAATGCTACCTCTATTGCTATTTGCAGCAGGCATGGGGTTTTCCCTCAGATGGACAAAAACAAATGATCAGAAAACACAGGATGGGTTGCAATGCCCATCACTTAATAATAATTTCATAAAAGGTCGAGAGGAAGAGAGGTGCTGCGATGACAGATGGTGAATTTCACAACCTGCCTCATACCCAGAGGCTCAAGCTCCGCGCACTCCGTGCTCCTGTGAGGCAGGCGGCTTTCCACAGCAATGCTGCTCATCAGCCAGCGTTACAGACATCAATGCCTGGCTCTCCTGCAGCACGAGCTGCCCACTGAGCCAAAGCACCTGGAGAACAGGGGCAGCGAGGCCACTGGTGAGCCAAGGCTGCCTACTGGCTCTCGGGGCATCCTGGGGAGAGCTGGTACTTTCCTCAAATTACTTGGAAGAATGAAGCAATTTGCTACAGGTGCACTTTTGAGACAGGCATTTCTGGTCTAAGGAGAGTAACCCAAGTTAGCTGCTCCCTTACCGTTCGCAGTCCTGCTCTACGCACAGACCCCTTCAGCAGCAAAGCTGGTTGCAGACTTGTGCACTCCCACTGCCTGCGCTCGCAGGGGCATCAGCCCCATGCACTTCTTTGGGAGCCCCCTGAGCAAACCCAGAAAGTGGGTAAATGTGTCAAAGACACTGCGCCTCACCCGTTAAAACAAAGGGGCTGGCTGGAGCCCCAGTGACGCGCGGAAACAAACTTTACAACTCACAAAGAGTTATAAAGCAGGCATGTTTATTACGGCGCCGGGTGCAAGGGGATTTCTCCTCAAAGCTTGCACACCATTTCGGCAAGCAGTCGGATATTTATTACACCAAAGCATACATAGTCATAGGGTTTCATAATACGTATGTATAAGTTGGGGGCAGAGTTGATTCAGAAACTGCACAGGCTCAGATCTGTCTCTGGTGGTCTTTTACTTCTTCAGGGGTCTTATCTTCCTCTTCCTCTTCTGTCCTCTAGATGAACTTCAGTCTTTTAAGCGTGCTGTCTTCTTACTTGTTGATTTCAGCAGTTTTAACAAGTCCTAGTCGGTTCTGTGGTCAGACTAGCCTTGCAGTTCCTGTTATCACTCCCTTTGTTCAGCAAGTAGCTTTTGACAAATACCAGTCCCTGATAAACTTAACCCTTAACAGACGTTACAGGCGCCAGCCTTGGTAAGTGAGTTTTAGAAAGAATAAACAAGAAACAATATCTAAGTGGTTAAACAAGAAACAATATCCAAATGGTTAAAAGCAGATAGTTATGTCTCTGTGTCAATTCTCCCCTTTTCTTTCCCCTAAGCAAATTCTTTTGCTTTTAAAATTGGTTCGTTATGTTTCATCATTATTTTTAGGGCCCATATTTGTCCAATAAGTTCCTTTAGTTTACACCAAAGGGTAAGATTTACTACTGTTAGTGTTGTCGTAAGTATTAGTAATGCCAATATCGGGTGGGTCATTATGTTTAAGATTTTAGTAGCTGAGGGGAAATAACCCCTAAACACATCCCGCCAATTGTGCTCTCCGTCTGACTTCACTCGTTCCACTACTTGGTGTATTTCCTCTGCTTCATGACGGACGGTAATTAAAGTCTTTCTTCCAGTTTTTGAACAACCTTTTTAAATTTTCATGATGCAATAGTTTTCTTATTAGAGTGAGAGTCATTCCAATAGGGGTGGGCTGTATATCCTGAATCAACTTATAATTAAATTGTAGCAATTGATAAGTAGTAACAGGAGCTGTATAGTTAAAATTACATCCCGTAAGACTAACAAAATTGCAAATACAAATATTTGAATGGTTGGTTGCTCGTGTCCACCACCATTTGATCATCTACTTGTACAAAATCACATTGAGTTCTCAGACAAACACATCCCATACCCCTGTAAATTATGATGGTTCTTAGGGCCTCATTGGGATGCACCTCAAAGTGACAAACAGTTTGTTCAGTGTCAAGACAGATATCTTGCCTTTTGATGGTGTTTCCTTCACAAATAAATCCTCGCTGGTCTCATACAACACAGGCCTCGACATCAATAGCTTGCCACTTATTCCTATTTTTCATAGCCCATACCCTATGTTCTAGGGGATAAAGTACAGTTCCATGGTAATTTAATCCTAGCACAACAATCGGGTATATGTTATACACTAAAGCTTTATATATTGTTAGTACAAAAGCTGTAGCTGTGTTGTTAGTAGGGTCAAAGGTAAAAGTAACCAAATGCCACCACGATTGGCATCTCCTTTCAAATTCTGTTGCGTTATTCCAAATAACCTTTCGGATTTCTTTTGGTAGGATTCCGTCCTCACCTTCCCTGATGATTGCAGCTGCTGTTGTCTGTAGCCATAATTGAGCTTGGATACAACTAAGTGCTGTAGAAACATTAGTCTGAGCCGCGTCTAATGCATTTATAATTAGTTCATTATCCTTTTCATTAAGGGCTTCCCATTGTGGTAACACATTTGCCATTGGCTGGTTCCTAAAGTTGGGAGGGAAGATCTTAAAGGGTTCTGTATTTTGTTCAGATCACTGGTTATTTTGCAAACATATTTCACAGTGCTGTGTCTCTTGTCTAACAGTGGTGTAGAGGTTCCGGGCAACTATACGCTGACTCAAATGCCTATACAATGCCTCAGCTCCCCAATGGGATTTCCCGTGTTCTGCTATAACTATGGCCCACCGTAACGCAAATGGGATTATTATTTTGCCCTGCGGAGTCTTTGCCCACCTACCTTTCTCTATTTCTCCACCTAAGTCTTCAACTAATTTCTGATCCTCTTTGGAATACCTGGGTTCACAATCAGTTTGTATTTTACCGTCTGGGACCAAAGACTGCACCTCTAATTCACCTTTCTCAGCTGCTCTTTTGGCTTCTCGATCCGCCATAGCATTGCCCAACTCTTGAGCGGTATCTCCTTTCTGATCAGCCTTGCAATGCATGATAGCCACTTTTTCAGGTTGCTGCACTGCTTCCAGATTCTATTACCTGATTCACGGTGGTTATTGCATACCCTGCTCTGTGGATGCCTTGTCGAACAAAGCTACTTCCATCTGCGTACCAGGAATCTTCAGCGTCTTCCAGTGGCTCCTCCTTTAGATCTGGTCGGCTGGAATAGACCGCTTCAATTGTTTCCAGGCAGTCATGTGATACCAGTTCTCCCGTGGTTCCACTGAGGAAAGCTGCTGGATTGACAATGTTAGTAACAATTATTTCCACATCATCCTGTTCCACCAGAACAGCCTGATATTTAAGGAATCTCTGTGGTGAGAGACAGTGCCCCCCTTCTATCTCTAATACTGTAGATACAGTATGAGATATCAGCACTGTAATCTTTTGGCCCAATGAAAATTTACGTGCTTCTTGAATATTTAGCACCAATGCTGCTACCGCCCTTAAGCAGCTAGGCCATCCTTTCTTTACTTAAGTCATCAAGTTGTTTGGAGAAATACGCCACTGCTCTTCTATATGGTCCCAAGTTTTGGGCTAGGATTCCCAGGGCTATTCCCTGTTTCTCATGGGAGAACAACCAGAATGTCTTAGTAATATCTGGTAACCCCAAAGCAGGGGCTTCCGTTAATTTCCCTTTCAGTTGCTGGAAGGCACTTTCTGCTTCCCCATTCCAGGTGAGGTCTTTCGGATTAGATTTCAACAGTTTATAGAGTGACCTTACCAAGAGGCCATAGTTATAGATCCATAGACGACACCATCCCGTCATCCCTAAAAACGTACGGAGTTCTTTAGCCGTCTGTGGTCGAGGAGCTTGGCAGATGGCCTCCTTTCTTGCTGTTCCTAGGGTCCTTTGGCCAGCAGTTATCTCGTATCCGAGGTAAGTTACCTGCCACTGAGCTATTTGGGCTTTCTGTGGAGAGACTCGATAGCCATTAAGTCCAAGGAAATTTAGCAGACTGACTGTCCATAGTATGCATAGTTCTTTTGTTTTAGTGGCTATCAATAGATCATCTACTTATTGTAATATTGTTCCATCTCCATGCGGTCGCTCCCACTGTTCCAAGTCTTTGGCTAGTTGATTCCCAAAAAGAGTGGGGCTATTTTTAAACCCCTGTGGTAACACAGTCCATGTCAGTTGTGTCTTTCTCCCAGAGTCCGGGTTTTCCCACTCAAATGCAAAGAGCAACTGGCTCTCTGGACTCAAAGGTAGGCAAAAGAAGGTGTCTTTCAGGTCCAATATGGTAGAGCAGGCCAATTCAAGTGTCAATTTAGTTAATAATGTATATGGGTTTGCTACGACAGGATGCAGATCCTCAACAATTCTATTAATGCCTCTGAGATCCTGTACTATTCGATAATTACCATCCGGCTTTTTGACAGGTGGAATGGGAGTGTTATATTCCGATTCACATTCTGTTAGTAGCCCATATTTGATAAATCAGTTGATTATTGGTCGGATTCCTTCCCTGTCTTCAGTTCTGAGGGGATATTGCTTAATTCTTACAGACCGCGCCCCTGATTGGAGCCTGACCATTACTGGGGAGGCATTTTTCGCTTTTCCTGGTATCTCTGAGGCCCATACCCCTGGATATACTTGGTTCTGGATTTCCTCAGGTACTTCTGAGCTAACAGGAGTATCTATGAGAGCCAGACTCAGAAGTTCAATTAGCTGGTCATCCCCCACACGAAGCTCTATTTTTCCTTTCTCAAATTTTATTTCAGCTTTTAGTTGTTCCAATAAGCCTTGCCCCAATAGAGGTTTTGGTGAGTTAGGCATATATAAGAATTTGTGTATTCCCAATTGTTTTCCCAATCTAGATTTAAGAGGTTTAAAAAGTACGCCTTTTCACTTTGGCCAGTAGCTCCCTTTACCGTTACAAAATCATCATCCACAGGTGTTAAAGCTTGGTTGATAGGTTTCATCTTGAGAAAATAAAATCAAGGACAGGGTCTGCCCTTTCTCTGTGCTTCTGAGCAGCTGGGCTGCTGCCTCCGAGAAGCACCTTTGAGGCGGGAGGGGCACCCTTGGGCGCTGGTTGGGGCACACACCACGCAGCACCGCACTTGGGTCTCATCACAGCGGTTTTATTGGGCTCCAGCTTCCTCCCCCAGCTGGGGGAGGCCGCAGGGTTGTTTCCCTGCTTCCCCCCCATCCGGGAAATGCGGTACCGGCTCCCCCACAGTTGTTGGGGCTGGCCGCGGCCTGCTGCTCCCAGCGGCGCTGGAGGAGGCGGTAGGCGGGGAAGCCGCACAGGTACCTGCCGTAGATCGTCAGCAGCGCCATGGAGCCAGAGAAGGACTTGTAGCCAAAGTCGGCCAGCTGCTTGCCGGACACCATGGCTGCGCCTGCGCCCTCAGGCTCCAGTACCACCGGCGCGTGGTTCCGCTGCAGGGCGCTTCCGAATCTGAACTTTCACTTTCTCCTTCTTGTACTCCTACAGGTGATTTATAATGCTCGGGCAGATCTCCTATCCCGGGGTCCCTTATTTTCCCTAGCTTTCTACATCTCTGCCCTATGCTGCACGCCGAACAGCACCTCCTCATCTTTCCTTTTCCCTTTCTCTTATTTTCCTTCTCCCCTCAAAACCAACATGAATTGCAACAAGGTATTATAATTCAAAGTTCCATTGAAGGGCCATTTCTCCTCATCATCCATTTTATACAAAGGCCACCATTGATTACAATATTTTATTAAAGTCTTTCTGTTCACGCTTCCTCCTGGCGGCTCTCCTGTCTCCTTCCAGTGAGCTAAAATACAGCCTAGAGGGCTCGTTTTCAATATTCCGCCACTTTGATTACCTCCCACAATGAACATCCTGGCCGCAGGGGCTTATTCCTCAGCCTAAGAATACAACCTGATTGAATTGACAACAATAATACCTTATCCAAGGCAAAAGATGCAAGGGCGTACTCGCCCCACAGTGAATACACAATTGTCGAAAAAGAAATAATGTACTTATGACACTCCAAACACTTAGCGCAAACAAACAAGCAACACCAATGGCAAATCAGACAGGCACTCGTCCGTGCTCCACGCCAAGTAAACCCGTCACTATTCTGTTCTACATTCCCCCCCACATACCAGCGGCATTCTTACTGATTCCTTACACCTTTTATATCCCCACAAAGCACCTGCTTAAGCTGGCCTGAGCGCTCAATCTTATTCCATTTAGACTGGTTTCCTTGACTCTCACTACACCAAAAATCGTCCCCAAACCATACCCAAACATTCTGTTTACAACCAAAACACTCAAAAACATATATTGGGTTGCATGAAAAATCCTGATATCCGTGTATAGGACAATAAGGGTTAACAATCGGTTCGACTAAGACAGCCCCAAAGTCTGTCATAAGCTTTGTCCACTCCGGCCACTCTCCTCACGGAGAACACGGAACCGCGGATCAGGACTCCGCACTCGCCCTGCAGTCCAACTTCATCACTTACTCAAACACTCACCCAACTTATAACAACTTACAACAACATTAATTGTATAATAAAGCACTTTTCACACAATACACAGTACCGGGCACAAAACCTTCTTAAGTATGCAGATTGTAATGACTATCATAAAATCCCAATTATAGCCACAATAATATAAATTACAATTCCCAGGGGCTGTAATAGTTGGTACAAACGATAGCTATCCCGTACTCACACAATTTCAGCGAAGAGCACCCATCGCGTACTTCCCTTAATCAGCGATTCCCGCATTCCCCACTGCTGGATTCGAATCCTGACCACCCAGGGGCGAGCGCCAATGCTCTTTACCTCGCGTAGGATGTCTCCTCATGACTTACAGGTTCCCCCCCTTAAATTAACATACCTGGTCCGCTGATGGTCCTTGTCTGTCTCTGCAGTGATCGGGTGAGCGAGGGAGGTCCTCCGAGAAATCTCAGGGCATGCCAAGGACATCCCACTCTCAGCCGGTCCTGCAGCCGGACAGAGAGGGTCCCATCTGGGGTGCCAAACTGACACGCAGAAACAAACTTTACAACTCACAAAGAGTTATAAAGCAGGCGTGTTTATTACGGCGCCGGGTGCAAGGGGATTTCTCCTCAAAGCTTGCACACCATTTCGGCAAGCAGTCGGATATTTATTACACCAAAGCATACATAGTCATAGGGTTTCATAATACGTATGTATAAGTTGGGGGCGGAGTTGATTCAGAAACTGCGCAGGCTCAGATCTGTCTCTGGTGGTCTTTTACTTCTTCAGGGGTCTTATCTTCCTCTTCCTCTTCTGTCCTCTAGATGAACTTCAGTCTTTTAAGCGTGCTGTCTTCTTACTTGTTGATTTCAGCAGTTTTAACAAGTCCTAGTCGGTTCTGTGGTCAGACTAGCCTTGCAGTTCCTGTTATCACTCCCTTTGTTCAGCAAGTAGCTTTTGACAAATACCAGTCCCTGATAAACTTAACCCTTAACAGACGTTACAGGCGCCAGCCTTGGTAAGTGAGTTTTAGAAAGAATAAACAAGAAACAATATCTAAGTGGTTAAACAAGAAACAATATCCAAATGGTTAAAAGCAGATAGTTATGTCTCTGTATCCCCAGAACTGGCCTACAGTGGGGAGCCGACGAGAGATGGCTCAGGGACACACCACGGCCGGCAGCAGTGTTTGCTGCATCCAAGCGTCCTCCTCCCATCCCCACAGAGCTGCTTGGCGCTGCTGGTATCTCCTATTTCCCCCAACTGGCTGCTTGCTCGGACCAGACGTTTTGGTTCAGCTGCATCTCCTGAAAGAAAGCAGAGGAGCAAGAAGCCAGAGGCAATGGGAGAGAAGCCCCCAGGGCGCAGAGTCCTTGGAGATAAAGGCCTTTGGGGAAGGTTTCTCACATCAGGACAGGCCAGGAAAACAGAGGAAACTATGCAGTGGGAAGACTCCAGCAGGCAACTTCTTGAAGGGGCTGAGCTCTGCCTGCTGGCCAGTTTTACTAGCTCTCCTGACAGCAGTAACAACAGCTCCCAAAGACAGGCTATTTACAGAGCATAGTCTCCTCTGAACAGATACAAGCATAACCTTGACACCTCGCCTCCCCCAAGCAGCCCCCTCCTGCCCCGCTCCTGCGAGAGGAGCAAGCTCTGGTCTGGGTGCAGGGCTGGAGGGAAGCCTCTGACACCGGCCAGGAGGTGAGGACCAGCTCCCACAGGGGCACACTGCCCCCACGGGCCCCAGTCCAGCACAGCCCCAATCCTGCGGCTGTGGTCCCCCAGGGCATGGCCAGGCTGCACTGTCTCCTTGTGCCACCCCACCTTGCTGGCAGCTGAGATGTCTCCAGGCACGCCCTGTGCATGGAGGGCTGTAGGGGCCCAGGCTCTTGGGGTGCTGGGACCCAGAGATTGGGCTGTGGCGTGTTCCCCGCTCTGGGAGCAGAACAGGCACCCTGGGGGACTCGCTTGGATGTGGCTGTCCCTATTGCTGCTCTTAAGAGGTCAGACAGAAATCCCTCCAGAGGCCAGGACCAACCCCATCTGAATTGCAGCATCCTGCCCAATTGCGACAGGTTTCCCTGCCTTTCCAGATTCCCCTGGCCCCGCCACCCCAAGCCCCTAGGAGCAGAGATGGGTAAGGGCTTTCCAGCAAGGAAGGAGGGGTGAGAAGGCCAGTTTGCTCATCCTAGGGCTGAAGGTGCTGGGACACATGGGGCTGCTCCGCCCGTTGCACCCCAAGGCAAAGGGTGAGGGGCAGAGCACAGCTGGAGCCAGAGGAGCACAGCTGGAGCTGGGGCTGCCTGACTCATCAGGGGATGGAGGGAGGGAAGGCTGTGGGGAGTGATGTCCATGACTTTTTCTGGGAATGCTGTCTCAGACCCCAGCGAGAACTAGGGTCATGCCTCCCCACCCTTCTCTTCCCCTGCCTTGTTAGGTCTCCTGGTTGCCACCGTCACCCGTGCCAGGAAAGGCACTCTAGAAAATCTCCTAGATTGCTGGAGCCCTGCTCGATTGTCCTTCCAGCACGTACCAGGGTGCTTCAGGTCCCCCATGAGGACTAGGGCCTGTGAACGTGAGGCTCCTTCCACTTGTTTGAAGAAGGCCTCCTCTACATCTTCCTCCTCAACAGGAGGTCTCTAGCAGGTAACTGCCAACACGGCACCCACGTTGCTCTGCCTGCTGATGCGGACCCATAAGCTGGCTCCTGTCCCACCCCAAGCAGAAGGCAAGTCCACCTCCTCGCCTTCCCAGACAGTCCTTCCTGAAGAGCCAGTGTCCCTCCACCACAGCCCTCCCGCTGTGCCATCTACCCACCACACCTCTGTGGTCCCAGTGTGGCCGCAGCCCTGTAATCACACACAGACTTCTGGCCCTGCTGATGCTTCTCCACGCTGTGTGCATGAGCGTGCGGGCACTTCAGGGAGGCACCAGCTGTGCTGGTTTCCAGGGAAGAGCGTTAGAGCCTCCTCTGTTGTGCTGCCTGTGTGTTGGGATGTGCAGGAGCGGGGCTGCACATGTTCACGCTGTGCTGTGTGTGGGGACTTTATTCCCTCCTGCCCCTACCAGCAGTTCTGGGATCACTCATAGGGTGTGTGTAATCCCTTTCGATGGATCCATCACCAGGCACAGATCAGTCAGTCCAGCTGGCAACAGCCCCAGAGCTCTTCATTTTGTAAAGGGGCCTCCCAGCCCCTCTGCTAACAGCCACTGCTACAGCTGCCGCTCCCAGCAACTTCCCCTCTGCTGCGGTTACCAGCATCTAGTGCTAGGGAGGAAGAAAGAGAAGTGTATGATCGTATGGACAGGGAGAAGGCAGAGAAATCCTACAGGCTTAGCTCAGGCCACCTGTGACGGGATCTGCTTGCGATGAAGCCTCAAGGTGTGTGTGAAGTGGGAGAGGAGCCTTGTGCCCAAGCCCATGAGAAGGTCCCAGGTGCAGCTGATCAGCCTGGGGCTGAGTCAGGTGGGGCCAACACCTTGGGTGTCCCATACAGGTGTCCCCCCTCAGGGCAAGGTGTCTTGGGGCAGGACTCTGCAAGGGAAGGACATGCTCTCTGGTTTGGAAAGGGTTTGGAGAGCCAGCCATCAGAGGGATCCCCCCGTCTTCAGCCAGGGCTTTTACGTCCCACATGGAAAGCCAATTCTGGGTGCCCAGGCAGTCCCCTTGGGTGTCAGGGAGGCCCAGCCCAAAGCCAGCCTCCAGAACCTGCTTCTGTCTCGCAAGGGGTGTCAGAGAAATGCCCTCTTTCCCCCAGGGCTGCTCTCAGTGGAGGGATGGGCCTTGCAGCCAGGGGAAGCACCATCCCTTTTTGGAGACGGTTACCAGGGGAGCTGCCTCTGCTGCTCTTGATGCTGCCTGTTGTTCTCAGTGATGTGCTTGAAGATGTTCCTCCATGCTTGACGTGGCTCCAGCCTTCTGAGGACCCGGACTGCTCATGGGGAAAGGTGGCTGCAACAACAGGGAAACATCATCCTTCAGCCTCTGCCGGAGACCCCTTCTGCCTCTCCCCTCGCCCGGCCCCTGCACCCACCCAGTCCCCTGTGTACCCACCCTTTCACCCTGTGATGAGTTCTGGGCCTTGGCCGTGGCGGTAACCCAGGTCATGCCCGTGTTAGGAGACATCAGAGGGTGCCCTATGCAACCCCAGGACACAGGCACAGGGGTCCTGGACATCTCTGTGGGGTCACAATTGCCCCAAGCTGCCCCCAGAGCTGGCGCACACTTACTCAGGCTGGAGTCTCTCCAGCTGGGCTGCTGCTGCCATCTCCTCCGCTGGGAGAAGGTTTTCAGCCTTTCTCCACCTCTTGCTGACCTCCCTTCTCCTGGGCTGGGCTGGAGGGTGGGGAGTCCAAGTGCCTCCAGTGCCGAGTGCCTGACAAGGAGGAGATGCTCTGAGCAAACCAGAGGGCAAACACAGGTGCCGATTCCCAGACGACCTCTTGAAAGGAGCCTGCAGCTGGACCTGGGAGCTGGGACACTCAGCACCGCATGCCCAACATCACGGCTGACGGCTCCTTTTGCCTCTTGGATCCTGCTCCCAATCTCTCCCAGGGAAAAACCCCTGCCCTGCAACTGGGTGTCAGTCCTGCTACCACCCCCTGCAGACCTGCCACCCTGGCTGCCCTGACAGAGAGGGTCGCTGCTGCTCTCAGCAGTATCAATTGCTGCCCGTACCTGGGGCAGCTGTCGGTCCTCCCCTGCAGACCAGGCTTCCTACGCCACCCATTCTGCCTTTGCTTGCCCTCGCTGCTCTTGCCACCGGGTCTTCGCTTGCTCCCACTCTGCGGACAGCTGCCAGACCTCCACGAGGGGATGGAAATGCAGCAGCAAGCAGGATTAGTCTCAGCTCCTGGAGGGGCTTCCTTTGGGTCTGACCCACTTTGCTGCCCCTTGCCTCAGCCGGTCGGTCAGCTTTGCCCCTAACAGATCAGGGGCCGTGGAGTCACGCCAGGCTCTTCAACTCATGGCAAACACAGCTGAGTGACCAAAGACCTCCACTGTCAACGACCTAGGAAGGACTTACACGTTTTTTCCAGAGCCCCTGGCCAGAATAAAGTGTTTCATGACAACCCAGGGGGCAATAACAGGCGGGAACGGTGTGCAGCACCTTCCTTTTCAGGAAGAAGGTCTGAAGGAGGTGACAGACAGGTTCCAATGAACGCAAGCCACGGGATCCTTTCAGGGTGGCTCTCTGCACAAAGAGGCTTTTGCTGAGTCTCAAACAGCACGGTAGTCACAGCAAGGCACGTACCCGCAGCGCTCTCTTGCAGCCTTCAGACGATGGGAATGCAGCGCTGGGCCTGCCTGGACGAGCTGGCTCCTGCCTGCCTGCCTCCTTCGTCCTGAGGGATCTGCCTGCACATGGGGGGAGCATGCTGCAAAAGAAACAACAGGAGGAGTCAGCATGAGCGCGGGGCAGTTTTGTCTCCCATTTTCACCCGGTATCAAAGCTCCCCAGGCTGGCAGAAGAAGTGGGGCAGGTGGGGCTGTTTCCCATGGCAAGCTGGAGCCTTTCCTGAGCCTCGTCAGACGGATGGGAAAGGACTGCACCTCAGGTCTGGTGTAAGGGCATCCCAAGCGATGGAGGGTGCACCAACATCCTCCACCTTCCCCACTAAGGGGCCCACGATGGGGCAAACAAGCTCATAAAAAATGTGGGGCATGCGTCGGGGACCTTCCTGAGTCCCTACAGCCAGAGTGTCCAAAGGAGATGTCTTGCCTACATGGGCGCAAAGGTCCCTTTCCCCCTTCCCACAAGGGTCTCGCCTGGCAGAAGGCTTCTTCCCTGTGTCTTGCTGCCTGGTGCCCGGCCCCCGGTTTGGCAGCACAGCGAGGGAAAACTTCACCCACCTCTGCAGCAGCTTCTCAGGATGCCCCTCTGCACCTGGGAAAGGAGGAAGCTCTTCAGAGCAGCCCTGTGGGGCGTGTGTTTTAACCAGGCTGTGGTCACCCAGCGTGGGGCCGGGCCCCACTGGGAGAGCAGGGCCCCACCTGGACAGCAGGGCCCTGTTCCCGTACCTCTTTTTGATTGCTTCAGCCTGTTTCCCAGCAGGTTCCCTGCTGACCCAGGGACACCTGGAGGGAGCCCAGAGGGCAAAGAGAAAGTGACACCGTGCGCTGGTCCTTTGCTGCTGAGCTGGGCCAGACTCCTGGGACAGAGGGAGCTCCTGGCAAGTGGGCAGCGCTGCACAGAGACACCTCTGCCCACGAGCAGCCCCTCTGCAAAGCACAGCAGGGCTCAGGGCACTGCCTGCAGGCACAGAGGGGAGAGGAGCAAGGCAGAGAGAGGTTAAAGGCAATGCAGAGGACAAGGATACCGAGAGCTGACTGGGGGAAAAAAGTTGCAGCTACAGAACTAGCTGAAACTGGCAGATGCAAGCAGAATGAAGAAGAAAGTGACCAAGGAAACAATTCCAGGAGAAAGAGGTAACTTCAGAAGGCGGCCAGCCCAGCGACCAAGCAAACCAGTAAGAAATCAAGAGACCACTGACCAGAATTAAGTGATTGGACTTGGGGTGGTACGTTGGGGTACTTGGGGTGATGGGTGGTACGTTCCAGGAAATCTGCCCATAAGGGTATAATGGGGGTGCGTGATCTGCAGTAGGGGTCCCTCCTTGGAGCCACCCACCTCGAGCTGCTCTGCATGTCAGATAAATAAACCACTTACTAACTCAGGGGATTGGCGAGTCATCTTCTGCGAGCAGAAACCTAGGGCCGAGCCCTGTTGAGGTGGCACCCGCATAATTCCTACCATGGTCTAGGGGCTGGCTGCACAATTCCCAAAACAACAAGCCAGGGGCCTGCTCCTGCCCTATCACCTACTCAGGCACATGTGACATCACAAGAAGCTGCCGAAGCCAGCTGCATGCTCCTGCCCTAAGACCTACAGAGCCACCATTGACATCACAAGCACCTGCAAAAGCCAGCTGTTCAGTCATACCCAAACAGCTACTTAGACACCAGTGACATCACAAGCAGCCGTAGAAGCCAGGTCCTGCTCCTGCCCTATCACCTACTCAGCCACCTATGACATCGCAATCATCAGCACAAGGCAGGGGCCTGTTCTTGGCCTGTTGTCCACTCATACACCTATGACACCGCAATCATCAGCACAACGCAGGGGCCTGTTCCTGCCCTGTCAGCTACTCAGCCACCATTGACCTCACAGGCATCTGTACAAGCCAGGTGCCTGCTCCTGCTCTATGACTTACTCAGCCACCTATGATATCACAAGCACCTGCAGAAGCCAGGTGCATGCTCCTACCCCAATAGCTGCACAGCCTTCATTGACATCACAAGCACCTGCACCAGCCAGGTGTCTATTTATACCCAGACAGCTACTTAGCCATCAGTGACAACACAAGCAGCTCTACAAGACACATCCTGCTCCTGCCCTATCAACTACTCATGCACCTATGACATCACAAGCACCTACACAAGCCAGGTGCATACTCCTGCCCCATCACCTGCTTGGGTGCCACCTATGACATCACAAGTAGCAGCACGTGCCGGGGTCGTGCTCCACGCCTATTGGCTACTCAGTCAACAGTGGCCCTCCAGGAACCTGAAGAAGTCAGGGGCATGCTTCTGTCCTACCACCTCATCCGCTATCACTTACATCACAAGCAGCTGCAGAAGCCAGGGGCATACTCCTGCCCTATTACCTACTCAGGCACATATGACATCATAAGCACCTGCACAAGCCAAGAAACAAGAAAGATCAGCCACAGACATGCAGAGAACTGGACAGCCACATACTTGGTGCCTACACAGTAGCAGTATCAAGGCCCTGCCGAGACACAAAAGATTAAATTAATGTGCCGTTTTTCTACACAGGAAGCAACTAAGGATCAACTCAATACAACCATCTGTGGTTACGTATTTTCACAAGAGGCACACGCTGCTTCAGCTTCTACCTTTCAGTCTCTTACCCATGAGAAAATGGAAGCATGTTCTATGGCAAGAGGAAACCCTTAATTGGAAAGTCAGTTCACGGCCCAATTTGCCTCTCTATGCACATATCTAGTGAATAACCCAGGAAACGTTTCAGAAGGCTCATTCACACTGCTCCTGTGCCTGCAGCACCCCTGGGCCTGGGCCTGGGCCCGGGCCCCACCTGCATCTCACCAGTTTCTCCTCAGGCCACTCAGCCTCTGCCCCCTCCAGCCCCGCCCCAGGCCAGCTGTGACTGACAGGCCACCTCCTGCTGCGCTGATTGGCTCAGCTGTGGCCAATGGCACTACTGTTGCTGGGCAGGCTGGAGCCAGCTGGCACCAGCTGGGCGGGCAGGGGCAGCCCAGGCCTCTCCTCCCAGAGCTGCCCTGCCCCCGCTGCCCTCCCACACTGCCACAGACCCTGGGGTGGATCCTGGTCATGGGGGGGTGATTTTGGGCAGCCATGGCCATGGGCAGGAGGAGCTGCCTGTGATTATCCTGTAGCTTTTTTGGGCTTTAATTCAGGCATCTTCAGAGGAATAAAGTCAAACGCCAGCAGCTTCTGTCCAGGCCCTCTCCTGGAGCAGACAGGCTGTCCAGGAAAGGGCCCTGTCAGGGCACAGGCCTCATCCTGCTGCGCTCGCCCAACCCACTCCGCCAGTCGCGGCAACTCACCCCCTGACCGCAGCTCGTTCCTCAGCCAGCCGGGATACTGGACCTGCGGAGAGATGGCCTTCAAGAAGGGCCATTGCCCCTGGAGCTGTTCTCTCAGCAGCTCAAGGTGTGTGCACAGCTCTGCCGTCCCTCTGTCCACTCATGGGGTCTGGGCCTGCTCAGGGAGAGAGGGAAGGGAAGGGGGTTGAGGGGAAGGGACATGACAGGAGGGGAGGAGAGGGGGCAGGAGAGGAGCTGCCGTGGGTTTGCTCTGGAACAGCAAGTCTTTCCCAAAATGTGGGTCTGTCTGTGCTGCCAGCCACAGCCCTGGGCAGGAGGAGCTGTGTGGTGGGAGCTGCTGGTGTCGGCCAGGCCGGCACCTGGCAGGAGGGAGGGCTCTGCCCTCGGTCACACCGCCCATGCTGAGCCCAGCCCCCAGGGCCTTCCTCAGGCCTCGCCTTCCCCCGGGGCTGAGGAGAAGAGACACCCTGTCCTGGCATGGCCCAGGGCATCCTCCTGTGGCCAGAAAAAAGGACGGAGTCCCGTCACTCTCCCTACACAGGCTGACCGCTGTCCTTCGTGTCTGTCCCCGGGGCTCCCCAGCACTGGCAGGCCCCGCAGGGCTTCAGGGCCAAGCAAACGCTGGGGTGCCAGGGGCTCCTGGGGCCCCGGGGCAGCTTTGGGCATCTCCGAAGCTGAGGCACGGCTGCCCCTTTGCTTCTGCAGATGCAGTTATTTGCTGCCCCTTCATGGTCAGAACTGTTTCTCCCCGTGGCACGTGGCTTGGACAGATGATACTTCCCTGTTAGTCGGGGAGAACTTCAGGGAAACGAAGACGTCATAACATGCACACAGGTCGGGGGACAGTGAAAAGGAGCCATGTCAAGGTTGTCCTCCTCTTTCACATCTGAACTCAGATAATTGGGTGCCTCCCAGCACCTGTCAGCTTTTTTTCCTCCAAGCTTCACAGCGTTTTGCCAGTGAAAGCAAGTTGGGCTGAGCTGGTCTTCGGGATAACTCAACTCCTTTCTTTTTTAATTGTGTGCCTACGCTTCTCTTTTTTCCCACCTTTTCTTTCTTCTCCACTCCCCCAAAGTTCCATGCTCTATTAAAGGTAATTTTTATTTGACTTCCTGCACAGATCGGAGAGTAGATACAGGATATAAGTATAGGCTGGTCTATACCTTCAGAGCCACAGGCTATAGACTACATAGGTATGGGCTACGGGTAGAGTTACTGTTTGATAATTATCATCTCTTTTCCGTATTCTAAAATAGGCAAGCAATGGGGCAGCAGTGTAATCCTCCTACTGAGAAGTTGGGCTCAGTCTAGAATGATAGGAAGCCCACCCTAACTGATACAGTAGGAAGCGAGACAGAAAAGGAGAATGGTCAAGAGAGCCATTGAAGTAGCAGCTGAAAGCTGGTAACTCCTGCCTACAAGGTGGGAAAGTGTGGGCTGGAGAGGCAGAGGGCTCTGCTGCTAACGCTGGCAACGGGTAAGCAGCAGGTCCTCTTCAGAGGAGGTGACAGGCATCTGAGTCTTTCAAAAGGTCCTTCGCAATTGCTGTGAACTGGGGCCCTGCGACAGTGATGGCAAAGCCATCAGACTGCAACTCGGTTCGGTGTGTTTCGTTTTCGGTACCCATTTCATTGAGCTAGAATTATTTCTTTGCAATTAGGTGACGGGGATCTTCTTGCACTGATCTTCTCTTTCTGGAGCGCGTCCTGACATCCATTGTCATCCAGAGCTTTCCCCTCTATTCCAAAGAGGAGCAATGGTCATGATGTGGAATGACTCCTGTAAGTAATGACTTCAGCACTAAGCTTGGATTTTCTGCATCGCTGAAGACAAACGGACATAGCAGGTGCTCCATCCCTGACTTTTAATGTGCTTAAAATCTAGAGGGAATAGGCAGGTGTTTCCTCCTCATCATCCCCTTCCTCCTCTTCCTCCTGCATCTTGTTGCCTCCTGTTGCCTCCTCCTCCTTCTCCTGTTGCTTCCTGTTGCTTTCTGTTGCCTCCTGTTGCCTCTTCCTCTTCCTCCTTGTTGCCTCCTTCTCTTCTCTTCCTCCTCCTCCTGTTGCCTCCTGTTGCCTCCTGCTGCCTCCTCCTCTTCCTTCTCCTCCTGTTGCCTCCTGTTGCCTCCTCCTCCTCTTGCTTCTCCTTGCCTCCTGTTGCTTCATGTTGCCTCCTCCTCCTCCCGTTTAAACCTGTTGCCTCCTTCTCCTGTTCCTGTTGCCTCCTGTTGCCATATGCTGCCTCCTCCTCCTCCTGTTGCCTCCTTCTCCTGATTCCTCCTGTTGTCTTCCCCTTCTTTAGTTGCTTCATATTTCTTCCTGTTGTGTTCTACTACTCCTCATGTTGCCTCCAGTTGATTCCTGTTTCTTCTTCCTCCTCCTCTTCCTCCTGTTGCTTCCTTTTGCCTCTTGTTGGCTATTCGTTCTCCTCGTCCTTTTACCACCTGTTGCCTCTTCTGGCCTCTTTCTCCTCCTCCTGTTGCCTTCTTTTCCCTCCTGTTCCCTTCCCCGCTTCTTGCCTTCTGTTCCCTTCCCTTCTTTCTCCTCCTCCTCCTTCTGTAGCTTCATATTTTTGCATGTTGCCTCCTCCTCCTCCTGTTGCCTCCTGTTGCCTGGTGCATACTCCTCCTCTTCTTGTGCTTCCTCTTGCCTCCTCATCCTCTTCCTCCTTCTCCACATGTTGCCTCCTTTTACCTCTTCCTCCTCATCGTCCTGATGCTCCTGAGTGGAAGGGAGAGACGAGTGCCATGGAGCAATCCTGTGTTTGAACTGCATTCACTGCCATTCAGATCTGAAGAAGCATACTGAAGTATTTCAAGGGAGCTTCTCTGTTCTGTTGGCTTACAGACGTGCCTGGAGGTGACGGATATCCAGCCTCGCGGCTGGATTCCATGGCTGTCACGCTGGGAGATCGCCTGGGTAGTCATGGCTTTTTACTTCCTTTGAGAGCTGCCAGCTCAAAGCCCAAACGCGAGCGAGGCATCTCTTGCAGCTGGCACAATATACACCTGCATCGTGTGCGCCATATCATTACGTGATCCCCTCATATGTTGTGCTATTCAGTTATGACAGTGTATATCACAAGGTACGATGGAAACTTCTTGTCTGTGTTTGGTTGCAGCTGTGGGTACAGGGAGGGCTTTTCCGACTTCTCGGCTGGATCCTACGCTGGAGCTCACCTGGCAGCCCAGGGGTGAGTAGGCAGTCTTGGCTGACTTTACAGACTAGGCACTCCTTTTCAATATTTTATTTCTGTGAATTTTAACTTCATAATTGCCATTAAGGTCCTCAAAAAGCAAAGGATAAAGCTGAAATAGGAAACTCTTCTGAGCGGTCATCAGAATTGCTAAAGGAACTCCTGAAGGAGTGGGTATATACCACTCTTACCAGAAGACTTGGGAAGCTGAGGTTTTAGAGGCATGCATGGACAAGCAGTAGCCTACACAGCAGGAAGGGATCGATCGGAGCCTCACTGCGGTGACGCTCAATTTCACGCCTTGCACGTGCTGGCAAGCTGCAGAGATTTTCCAGAGCCTCTGCTGCCCATTATGGTTCCAGCTGAGTCCCAGGGACAGCTGCTGCCCCAGTTATAGCGTTACTGGTCAGAGCCGTTCTGGGCAGACGTTGGTACCCAGCTGGCAGGAACTGGCGGTGCTCACTCCTTGAATGCATGAGGGACTTGCCAAGGAGTTCATTCCTGATAAGCCGTGAGAGGGCAAGCACCCTGGCCGTTGCCAGCGGGGAGAGTGCCACTGGGAGGTGGAGAGGATGCGCAGACAGCTTGGGGTCGCTGGGAGCAGCCGACCTTGCCTGGGCTGCAGGCATCCCCCATTCAGGATCGGAGCGCCCCAGCTTCACAGCCTGGTCCAGCCCCGTTGTTCTCCTTGATGTCTGAGGACTCTCGGTGACAGCTCGGGGTCAGGGACGGGTGAAAGCTGGACACCCAGCTTGAGGCTGGACACCCAACTTGAAGGCAGCTAAAATGAAGGGCTGTGCATTCAGTCTCGGGTGGTTTAGCTGTCTGTTTCTAGTTGTGTTTTCAAACACTTGGTTGAGGGTTTCCTCTTGTTTTGGGGGACTGTGGGCTCTTCACTGCCACTTGTGAAAGTTCCCAGAATATGGTTGCAAGAGCTGGGGGTTGCAAGAGCTGGGTCCCCCATGTGTGTCTGTTACCCTGACCACGTGATGGAGTTGGCATGATGGGAAGTGCTTCTCAGGAGGGCTCTTTCCCCAGCTGAACCGGCTACAGGGTCTTCCTGTCCTCTCTGAAGGAAGTAATTTACCATCATCTTGCAGTTTGCCAAAAATGTACTAAGTGAAATGTGAACAAGAAGGTGCCATGCAATCTCCTAGTCTCTCAGCAGGTCAGGATTTCCTGCCTACTGGTAAACTGGAAAGGGTCTAGCGCTTACACTTTTCTCCATGAATGACACGTTGTTCGGACTAGTGACTAGGTGCATCCCCAAATGCCCAGGCTTTGTTTCTCTAGTGTATTTGGAGAAGTATTGCCTCCTGAAGGTACCGTGTTCCTGATGAGGAATGGCCACTTCTAATTAAGCTGACCCACCTTCTTTCTAAAGAGACGGACGGTGAGACTGTGGAGAAGGAGGCACTCCAGGAAGGAGGGGGTCTCGCGGTGCCAGTCTCCAATGAAAAAACAGGGGCAATTCAATCAACAGGCGTGCCAGGTAATTGCTATCCTTCGTTCATCCAGTGAAATAAGTCAGTGCGTGTCTGCAGGCTCTTCCCCTGCTGCCCACTACTGCATATGGTGTCAACAGCCAAACTATTAGTGCAGAGCAAGCGTTCTAAAAGAAGCCAAGAACGGCTCTCTGAGGAGGACTGTCATCTCTGGGGTGGTGAGGCTATTGCCATCAGGAAACACGGAACGGGCGTTGGACAGGGCTGCTTCCGGACATGCCAGCTGCCCCAGAGCACCGGAGATCTGGCCTCAACGCCCAGAGAGGTCCATGAGGTGGGGGGCCTCGGTTGCACAGGGCCCCGCCAGGTGGGCAGGATGGGGCAGTCTCAGTCTCCCACCCCTCTGGGAGCCCCGCCCTCTTGAGGTGACATGTGGGGGCGGGGCACGCTGGGGGCGGTGCTTGGGGGAGGGGCAGTGCCCCAGTGGCATGACTGCAGTGGGGAGGCCGGGCTGTGAGGTCACAGAGCCCCGCTGGGCCGCGCTGTGATGTGCACTGCCGGGCCGCGGGCACCGCTTCAGCAGTGCCAGCAGCGCCAGCAGCGGCAGTGGCAGCAGCAGCAGCGGCAGTAGCAGCAGCGGCAGCAACATGATGCAGGGGCGGGGGACCATGGCCCCCCCCCACCTCCTTATCCTCCTCCTGGTGGCCCTGCGAGCCTGGGACGTCGAGGCTGCTCCGTGGCGAGCGCGGGGATTAGGTAGGCAGGCAGGCGAGGGCCAGCACCCAGCCCTGGCAGCATGGTGCACCACTCTCCACTCCTCGGGGTGACAGCGGGGCTGGGCTCGTGGTGGGGCAGGGCCAGGAGAGCAGCGGGGCTGGAATGGGCCAGGTGAGCCGTGTCCAGCTCCGCAGGCAAGTGGGAAACAGATGCCCCGCAGGGAGGCGCAGGGGGCTGCAGCCTCTGCGGGGGCATTTTCCAGGTGAACGGTGGGGCCAGGAGCGGCACCGCGGGGTGAGAATCCGTCCCTACAGACGGCCCTGTGTCGCCCTGACCCAAGGAAGCCTTTCACAGGCACAGCCATGCCCAGGGCCTGACTCTGCCGCTCCTAGGCTGGGTCCTGGCTTTCAGCCTCGGGGACATCTGTCCTCGGGAGATGTCTTCTCAGGACAACGGGAGCATTCCTGCTGTAGCCCTGCAGTGCTCTCCTTGGGCAAACCCAGGTCCCCATGGGACACACAGCCCCGGCCTGCAGCCCGGGGAACAGATGGGGCAGCACTGGTGCAGACTCTCACTGGCCAGCGGGCTCTTCTCCACGAGACATGTGAATGATAATTTTTTTCCTCTGGTGCTTTTGTGTGGGCTTCCTTTGTGCACTGTAGAGACCTCCCAGTAAGAAATCCCCGAGGGGACGTACGTTTGTCCAGCCGGTCCTTGAGGGGTGTTGCACATGGCCTGGAAACAGTGTGTTGAGAGCTTCCGGGTGCCAGCCAACAGGTCACCCAGGCCCCTCTGCAGCTTTGGAAATCTCCACCCACGTCTGGGTCCCCCGTCATTACCTGACCCCCCTCCAGTCACTGCAGGTCACTGAGAAAGAAGTAGATCACAACATCTAACGGAAACATGCTTGGTTACAGCTCTGCCAGTAGGTGACGGCCACCCGACTCCTCAGCCAGATCTCGTCTGGGAGCCTCAGGGTGATCCCACAGGTATGTCGCTTGAACGAATGAGCATGTAGGCTTTAATATTCTCTTCATATGAAATTTAACTTCATATTTGCTTGGCTGGCGCTCAGACATGCAGAAGAGCAGAGAGGCAAAGGTTCGGGCTCGATGATGTGCCCCGGGGCGCTCTGCTTTGCAAAGTGTTCTTTCCCAGCCTCTCTGACCCTGCGCTGCTTCCAGCGACTGCTGCAAAGCCAGGCCTGTTGGGGTTGAGTTTAGAGCTGGTGTGAGCTCCAGGGAGTCCTTTCTCCCGACAGCTCCGTGCATGGTTTGGTTTAGACCGACATGGTCTAGGCACCCAGTAACTGGCTGCACGATGCTCCTGAGTGGAAGGGAGAGACGAGTGCCATGGAGCAATCCTGTGTTTGAACTGCATTCACTGCCATTCAGATCTGAAGGAGCATACTGAAGTATTTCAAGGGAGCTTCTCTGTTCTGTTGGCTTACAGACGTGCCTGGAGGTGACGGATATCCAGCCTCGCGGCTGGATTCCATGGCTGTCACGCTGGGAGATCGCCTGGGTAGTCATGGCTTTTTACTTCCTTTGAGAGCTGCCAGCTCAAAGCCCAAATGCGAGCGAGGCATCTCTTGCAGCTGGCACAATATACACCTGCATCGTGTGCGCCATATCGTTACGTGATCCCCTCATATGTTGTGCTATTCAGTTATGACAGTGTATATCACAAGGTACGATGGAAACTTCTCGTCTGTGTTTGGTTGCAGCTGTGGGTACAGGGAGGGCTTTTCCGACTTCTCGGCTGGATCCTACGCTGGAGCTCACCTGGCAGCCCAGGGGTGAGTAGGCAGTCTTGACTGACTTCGTAGACTAGGCACTCGTTTTCAGTATTTTATTTGTCAGAAATTTAACTTTATACTTTCCGTTAAGGTCCTCAAAGAGCAAAGGACAGAGCCGAAATAGGAAACTCTTCCGAGCAGTCATCAGGACTGCTAAATGAAATCCTGAAGGAACTGGACAAAGCAGCACGTGGTGGGTATATATCAGTCTTAACCAGAAGACTTGGGAAGCTGAGGTTTTAGAGGCATGCATGGACAAGCAGTAGCCTACACAGCAGGAAGGGATCGATCGGAGCCTCACTGCGGTGACGCTCAATTTCACGCCTTGCACGTGCTGGCAAGCTGCAGAGATTTTCCAGAGCCTCTGCTGCCCATTATGGTTCCAGCTGAGTCCCAGGGACAGCTGCTGCCCCAGTTATAGCGTTACTGGTCAGAGCCGTTCTGGGCAGACGTTGGTACCCAGCTGGCAGGAACTGGCGGTGCTCACTCCTTGAATGCATGTGGGACTTGCCAAGGAGTTCATTCCTGATAAGCCGTGAGAGGGCAAGCACCCTGGCCGTTGCCAGCGGGGAGAGTGCCACTGGGAGGTGGAGAGGATGCGCAGACAGCTTGGGGTCGCTGGGAGCGGCCGACCTTGCCTGGGCTGCAGGCATCCCCCATTCAGGATCGGAGCGCCCCAGCTTCACAGCCTGGTCCAGCCCCGTTGTTCTGCTTGATGTCTGAGGACTCTCGGTGACAGCTCGGGGTCAGGGACGGGTGAAAGCTGGACACCCAGCTTGAGGCTGGACACCCAACTTGAAGGCAGCTAAAATGAAGGGCTGTGCATTCAGTCTCGGGTGGTTTAGCTGTCTGTTTCTAGTTGTGTTTTCAAACACTTGGTTGAGGGTTTCCTCTTGTTTTGGGGGACTGTGGGCTCTTCACTGCCACTTGTGAAAGTTCCCAGAATATGGTTGCAAGAGCTGGGGGTTGCAAGAGCTGGGTCCCCCATGTGTGTCTGTTACCCTGACCACGTGATGGAGTTGGCATGATGGGAAGTGCTTCTCAGGAGGGCTCTTTCCCCAGCTGAACCGGCTACAGGGTCTTCCTGTCCTCTCTGAAGGAAGTAATTTACCATCATCTTGCAGTTTGCCAAAAATGTACTAAGTGAAATGTGAACAAGAAGGTGCCATGCAATCTCCTAGTCTCTCAGCAGGTCAGGATTTCCTGCCTACTGGTAAACTGGAAAGGGTCTAGCGCTTACACTTTTCTCCATGAATGACACGTTGTTCGGACTAGTGACTAGGTGCATCCCCAAATGCCCAGGCTTTGTTTCTCTAGTGTATTTGGAGAAGTATTGCCTCCTGAAGGTACCGTGTTCCTGATGAGGAACGGCCACTTCTAATTAAGCTGACCCACCTTCTTTCTAAAGAGACGGACGGTGAGACTGTGGAGAAGGAGGCACTCCAGGAAGGAGGGGGTCTCGCGGTGCCAGTCTCCAATGAAAAAACAGGGGCAATTCAATCAACAGGCGTGCCAGGTAATTGCTATCCTTCGTTCATCCAGTGAAATAAGTCAGTGCGTGTCTGCAGGCTCTTCCCCTGCTGCCCACTACTGCATATGGTGTCAACAGCCAAACTATTAGTGCAGAGCAAGCGTTCTAAAAGAAGCCAAGAACGGCTCTCTGAGGAGGACTGTCATCTCTGGGGTGGTGAGGCTATTGCCATCAGGAAACACGGAACGGGCGTTGGACAGGGCTGCTTCCGGACATGCCAGCTGCCCCAGAGCACCGGAGATCTGGCCTCAACGCCCAGAGAGGTCCATGAGGTGGGGGGCCTCGGTTGCACAGGGCCCCGCCAGGTGGGCAGGATGGGGCAGTCTCAGTCTCCCACCCCTCTGGGAGCCCCGCCCTCTTGAGGTGACATGTGGGGGCGGGGCACGCTGGGGGCGGTGCTTGGGGGAGGGGCAGTGCCCCAGTGGCATGACTGCAGTGGGGAGGCCGGGCTGTGAGGTCACAGAGCCCCGCTGGGCCGCGCTGTGATGTGCACTGCCGGGCCGCGGGCACCGCTTCAGCAGTGCCAGCAGCGCCAGCAGCGCCAGCAGCGGCAGTGGCAGCAGCAGCAGCGGCAGTAGCAGCAGCGGCAGCAACATGATGCAGGGGCGGGGGACCATGGCCCCCCCCCACCTCCTTATCCTCCTCCTGGTGGCCCTGCGAGCCTGGGACGTCGAGGCTGCTCCGTGGCGAGCGCGGGGATTAGGTAGGCGGGCAGGCGAGGGCCAGCACCCAGCCCTGGCAGCATGGTGCACCGCTCTCCACTCCTCGGGGTGACAGCGGGGCTGGGCTCGTGGTGGGGCAGGGCCAGGAGAGCAGCGGGGCTGGAATGGGCCAGGTGAGCCGTGTCCAGCTCCGCAGGCAAGTGGGAAACAGATGCCCCGCAGGGAGGCGCAGGGGGCTGCAGCCTCTGCGGGGGCATTTTCCAGGTGAACGGTGGGGCCAGGATCGGCACCGCGGGGTGAGAATCCATCCCTACAGACGGCCCTGTGTCGCCCTGACCCAAGGAAGCCTTTCACAGGCACAGCCATGCCCAGGGCCTGACTCTGCCGCTCCTAGGCTGGGTCCTGGCTTTCAGCCTCGGGGACATCTGTCCTCGGGAGATGTCTTCTCAGGACAACGGGAGCATTCCTGCTGTAGCCCTGCAGTGCTCTCCTTGGGCAAACCCAGGTCCCCATGGGACACACAGCCCCGGCCTGCAGCCCGGGGAACAGATGGGGCAGCACTGGTGCAGACTCTCACTGGCCAGCGGGCTCTTCTCCACGAGACATGTGAATGATAATTTTTTTCCTCTGGTGCTTTTGTGTGGGCTTCCTTTGTGCACTGTAGAGACCTCCCAGTAAGAAATCCCCGAGGGGACGTACGTTTGTCCAGCCGGTCCTTGAGGGGTGTTGCACATGGCCTGGAAACAGTGTGTTGAGAGCTTCCGGGTGCCAGCCAACAGGTCACCCAGGCCCCCCTGCAGCTTTGGAAATCTCCACCCACGTCTGGGTCCCCCGTCATTACCTGACCCCCCTCCAGTCACTGCAGGTCACTGAGAAAGAAGTAGATCACAACATCTAACGGAAACATGCTTGGTTACAGCTCTGCCAGTAGGTGACGGCCACCCGACTCCTCAGCCAGATCTCGTCTGGGAGCCTCAGGGTGATCCCACAGGTATGTCGCTTGAACGAATGAGCATGTCGGCTTTAATATTCTCTTCATATGAAATTTAACTTCATATTTGCTTGGCTGGCGCTCAGACATGCAGAAGAGCAGAGAGGCAAAGGGTCGGGCTCGATGATGTGCCCCGGGGCGCTCTGCTTTGCAAAGTGTTCTTTCCCAGCCTCTCCGACCCTGCGCTGCTTCCAGCGACTGCTGCAAAGCCAGGCCTGTTGGGGTTGAGTTTAGAGCTGGTGTGAGCTCCAGGGAGTCCTTTCTCCCGACAGCTCCGTGCATGGTTTGGTTTAGACCGACATGGTCTAGGCACCCAGTAACTGGCTGCACGATGCTCCTGAGTGGAAGGGAGAGACGAGTGCCATGGAGCAATCCTGTGTTTGAACTGCATTCACTGCCATTCAGATCTGAAGGAGCATACTGAAGTATTTCAAGGGAGCTTCTCTGTTCTGTTGGCTTACAGACGTGCCTGGAGGTGACGGATATCCAGCCTCGCGGCTGGATTCCATGGCTGTCACGCTGGGAGATCGCCTGGGTAGTCATGGCTTTTTACTTCCTTTGAGAGCTGCCAGCTCAAAGCCCAAATGCGAGCGAGGCATCTCTTGCAGCTGGCACAATATACACCTGCATCGTGTGCGCCATATCGTTACGTGATCCCCTCATATGTTGTGCTATTCAGTTATGACAGTGTATATCACAAGGTACGATGGAAACTTCTCGTCTGTGTTTGGTTGCAGCTGTGGGTACAGGGAGGGCTTTTCCGACTTCTCGGCTGGATCCTACGCTGGAGCTCACCTGGCAGCCCAGGGGTGAGTAGGCAGTCTTGACTGACTTCGTAGACTAGGCACTCGTTTTCAGTATTTTATTTGTCAGAAATTTAACTTTATACTTTCCGTTAAGGTCCTCAAAGAGCAAAGGACAGAGCCGAAATAGGAAACTCTTCCGAGCAGTCATCAGGACTGCTAAATGAAATCCTGAAGGAACTGGACAAAGCAGCACGTGGTGGGTATATATCAGTCTTAACCAGAAGACTTGGGAAGCTGAGGTTTTAGAGGCATGCATGGACAAGCAGTAGCCTACACAGCAGGAAGGGATCGATCGGAGCCTCACTGCGGTGACGCTCAATTTCACGCCTTGCACGTGCTGGCAAGCTGCAGAGATTTTCCAGAGCCTCTGCTGCCCATTATGGTTCCAGCTGAGTCCCAGGGACAGCTGCTGCCCCAGTTACAGCGTTACTGGTCAGAGCCGTTCTGGGCAGACGTTGGTACCCAGCTGGCAGGAACTGGCGGTGCTCACTCCTTGAATGCATGTGGGACTTGCCAAGGAGTTCATTCCTGATAAGCCGTGAGAGGGCAAGCACCCTGGCCGTTGCCAGCGGGGAGAGTGCCACTGGGAGGTGGAGAGGATGCGCAGACAGCTTGGGGTCGCTGGGAGCGGCCGACCTTGCCTGGGCTGCAGGCATCACCCATTCAGGATCGGAGCGCCCCAGCTTCACAGCCTGGTCCAGCCCCGTTGTTCTCCTCGATGTCTGAGGACTCTCGGTGACAGCTCGGGGTCAGGGACGGGTGAAAGCTGGACACCCAGCTTGAGGCTGGACACCCAACTTGAAGGCAGCTAAAATGAAGGGCTGTGCATTCAGTCTCGGGTGGTTTAGCTGTCTGTTTCTAGTTGTGTTTTCAAACACTTGGTTGAGGGTTTCCTCTTGTTTTGGGGGACTGTGGGCTCTTTACTGCCACTTGTGAAAGTTCCCAGAATATGGTTGCAAGAGCTGGGGGTTGCAAGAGCTGGGTCCCCCATGTGTGTCTGTTACCCTGACCACGTGATGGAGTTGGCATGATGGGAAGTGCTTCTCAGGAGGGCTCTTTCCCCAGCTGAACCGGCTACAGGGTCTTCCTGTCCTCTCTGAAGGAAGTAATTTACCATCATCTTGCAGTTTGCCAAAAATGTACTAAGTGAAATGTGAACAAGAAGGTGCCATGCAATCTCCTAGTCTCTCAGCAGGTCAGGATTTCCTGCCTACTGGTAAACTGGAAAGGGTCTAGCGCTTACACTTTTCTCCATGAATGACACGTTGTTCGGACTAGTGACTAGGTGCATCCCCAAATGCCCAGGCTTTGTTTCTCTAGTGTATTTGGAGAAGTATTGCCTCCTGAAGGTACCATGTTCCTGATGAGGAACGGCCACTTCTAATTAAGCTGACCCACCTTCTTTCTAAAGAGACGGACGGTGAGACTGTGGAGAAGGAGGCACTCCAGGAAGGAGGGGGTCTCGCGGTGCCAGTCTCCAATGAAAAAACAGGGGCAATTCAATCAACAGGCGTGCCAGGTAATTGCTATCCTTCGTTCATCCAGTGAAATAAGTCAGTGCGTGTCTGCAGGCTCTTCCCCTGCTGCCCACTACTGCATATGGTGTCAACAGCCAAACTATTAGTGCAGAGCAAGCGTTCTAAAAGAAGCCAAGAACGGCTCTCTGAGGAGGACTGTCATCTCTGGGGTGGTGAGGCTATTGCCATCAGGAAACACGGAACGGGCGTTGGACAGGGCTGCTTCCGGACATGCCAGCTGCCCCAGAGCACCAGAGATCTGGCCTCAACGCCCAGAGAGGTCCATGAGGTGGGGGGCCTCGGTTGCACAGGGCCCCGCCAGGTGGGCAGGATGGGGCAGTCTCAGTCTCCCACCCCTCTGGGAGCCCCGCCCTCTTGAGGTGACATGTGGGGGCGGGGCACGCTGGGGGCGGTGCTTGGGGGAGGGGCAGTGCCCCAGTGGCATGACTGCAGTGGGGAGGCCGGGCTGTGAGGTCACAGAGCCCCGCTGGGCCGCGCTGTGATGTGCACTGCCGGGCCGCGGGCACCGCTTCAGCAGTGCCAGCAGCGGCAGCAGCGCCAGCAGCGGCAGTGGCAGCAGCAGCAGCGGCAGTAGCAGCAGCGGCAGCAACATGATGCAGGGGCGGGGGACCATGGCCCCCCCCCACCTCCTTATCCTCCTCCTGGTGGCCCTGCGAGCCTGGGACGTCGAGGCTGCTCCGTGGCGAGCGCGGGGATTAGGTAGGCGGGCAGGCGAGGGCCAGCACCCAGCCCTGGCAGCATGGTGCACCACTCTCCACTCCTCGGGGTGACAGCGGGGCTGGGCTCGTGGTGGGGCAGGGCCAGGAGAGCAGCGGGGCTGGAATGGGCCAGGTGAGCCGTGTCCAGCTCCGCAGGCAAGTGGGAAACAGATGCCCCGCAGGGAGGCGCAGGGGGCTGCAGCCTCTGCGGGGGCATTTTCCAGGTGAACGGTGGGGCCAGGAGCGGCACCGCGGGGTGAGAATCCGTCCCTACAGACGGCCCTGTGTCGCCCTGACCCAAGGAAGCCTTTCACAGGCACAGCCATGCCCAGGGCCTGACTCTGCCGCTCCTAGGCTGGGTCCTGGCTTTCAGCCTCGGGGACATCTGTCCTCGGGAGATGTCTTCTCAGGACAACGGGAGCATTCCTGCTGTAGCCCTGCAGTGCTCTCCTTGGGCAAACCCAGGTCCCCATGGGACACACAGCCCCGGCCTGCAGCCCGGGGAACAGATGGGGCAGCACTGGTGCAGACTCTCACTGGCCAGCGGGCTCTTCTCCACGAGACATGTGAATGATAATTTTTTTCCTCTGGTGCTTTTGTGTGGGCTTCCTTTGTGCACTGTAGAGACCTCCCAGTAAGAAATCCCCGAGGGGACGTACGTTTGTCCAGCCGGTCCTTGAGGGGTGTTGCACATGGCCTGGAAACAGTGTGTTGAGAGCTTCCGGGTGCCAGCCAACAGGTCACCCAGGCCCCTCTGCAGCTTTGGAAATCTCCACCCACGTCTGGGTCCCCCGTCATTACCTGACCCCCCTCCAGTCACTGCAGGTCACTGAGAAAGAAGTAGATCACAACATCTAACGGAAACATGCTTGGTTACAGCTCTGCCAGTAGGTGACGGCCACCCGACTCCTCAGCCAGATCTCGTCTGGGAGCCTCAGGGTGATCCCACAGGTATGTCGCTTGAACGAATGAGCATGTAGGCTTTAATATTCTCTTCATATGAAATTTAACTTCATATTTGCTTGGCTGGCGCTCAGACATGCAGAAGAGCAGAGAGGCAAAGGGTCGGGCTCGATGATGTGCCCCGGGGCGCTCTGCTTTGCAAAGTGTTCTTTCCCAGCCTCTCCGACCCTGCGCTGCTTCCAGCGACTGCTGCAAAGCCAGGCCTGTTGGGGTTGAGTTTAGAGCTGGTGTGAGCTCCAGGGAGTCCTTTCTCCCGACAGCTCCGTGCATGGTTTGGTTTAGACCGACATGGTCTAGGCACCCAGTAACTGGCTGCACGATGCTCCTGAGTGGAAGGGAGAGACGAGTGCCATGGAGCAATCCTGTGTTTGAACTGCATTCACTGCCATTCAGATCTGAAGGAGCATACTGAAGTATTTCAAGGGAGCTTCTCTGTTCTGTTGGCTTACAGACGTGCCTGGAGGTGACGGATATCCAGCCTCGCGGCTGGATTCCATGGCTGTCACGCTGGGAGATCGCCTGGGTAGTCATGGCTTTTTACTTCCTTTGAGAGCTGCCAGCTCAAAGCCCAAATGCGAGCGAGGCATCTCTTGCAGCTGGCACAATATACACCTGCATCGTGTGCGCCATATCGTTACGTGATCCCCTCATATGTTGTGCTATTCAGTTATGACAGTGTATATCACAAGGTACGATGGAAACTTCTCGTCTGTGTTTGGTTGCAGCTGTGGGTACAGGGAGGGCTTTTCCGACTTCTCGGCTGGATCCTACGCTGGAGCTCACCTGGCAGCCCAGGGGTGAGTAGGCAGTCTTGACTGACTTCGTAGACTAGGCACTCGTTTTCAGTATTTTATTTGTCAGAAATTTAACTTTATACTTTCCGTTAAGGTCCTCAAAGAGCAAAGGACAGAGCCGAAATAGGAAACTCTTCCGAGCAGTCATCAGGACTGCTAAATGAAATCCTGAAGGAACTGGACAAAGCAGCACGTGGTGGGTATATATCAGTCTTAACCAGAAGACTTGGGAAGCTGAGGTTTTAGAGGCATGCATGGACAAGCAGTAGCCTACACAGCAGGAAGGGATCGATCGGAGCCTCACTGCGGTGACGCTCAATTTCACGCCTTGCACGTGCTGGCAAGCTGCAGAGATTTTCCAGAGCCTCTGCTGCCCATTATGGTTCCAGCTGAGTCCCAGGGACAGCTGCTGCCCCAGTTATAGCGTTACTGGTCAGAGCCGTTCTGGGCAGACGTTGGTACCCAGCTGGCAGGAACTGGCGGTGCTCACTCCTTGAATGCATGTGGGACTTGCCAAGGAGTTCATTCCTGATAAGCCGTGAGAGGGCAAGCACCCTGGCCGTTGCCAGCGGGGAGAGTGCCACTGGGAGGTGGAGAGGATGCGCAGACAGCTTGGGGTCGCTGGGAGCGGCCGACCTTGCCTGGGCTGCAGGCATCCCCCATTCAGGATCGGAGCGCCCCAGCTTCACAGCCTGGTCCAGCCCCGTTGTTCTCCTCGATGTCTGAGGACTCTCGGTGACAGCTCGGGGTCAGGGACGGGTGAAAGCTGGACACCCAGCTTGAGGCTGGACACCCAACTTGAAGGCAGCTAAAATGAAGGGCTGTGCATTCAGTCTCGGGTGGTTTAGCTGTCTGTTTCTAGTTGTGTTTTCAAACACTTGGTTGAGGGTTTCCTCTTGTTTTGGGGGACTGTGGGCTCTTTACTGCCACTTGTGAAAGTTCCCAGAATATGGTTGCAAGAGCTGGGGGTTGCAAGAGCTGGGTCCCCCATGTGTGTCTGTTACCCTGACCACGTGATGGAGTTGGCATGATGGGAAGTGCTTCTCAGGAGGGCTCTTTCCCCAGCTGAACCGGCTACAGGGTCTTCCTGTCCTCTCTGAAGGAAGTAATTTACCATCATCTTGCAGTTTGCCAAAAATGTACTAAGTGAAATGTGAACAAGAAGGTGCCATGCAATCTCCTAGTCTCTCAGCAGGTCAGGATTTCCTGCCTACTGGTAAACTGGAAAGGGTCTAGCGCTTACACTTTTCTCCATGAATGACACGTTGTTCGGACTAGTGACTAGGTGCATCCCCAAATGCCCAGGCTTTGTTTCTCTAGTGTATTTGGAGAAGTATTGCCTCCTGAAGGTACCGTGTTCCTGATGAGGAACGGCCACTTCTAATTAAGCTGACCCACCTTCTTTCTAAAGAGACGGACGGTGAGACTGTGGAGAAGGAGGCACTCCAGGAAGGAGGGGGTCTCGCGGTGCCAGTCTCCAATGAAAAAACAGGGGCAATTCAATCAACAGGCGTGCCAGGTAATTGCTATCCTTCGTTCATCCAGTGAAATAAGTCAGTGCGTGTCTGCAGGCTCTTCCCCTGCTGCCCACTACTGCATATGGTGTCAACAGCCAAACTATTAGTGCAGAGCAAGCGTTCTAAAAGAAGCCAAGAACGGCTCTCTGAGGAGGACTGTCATCTCTGGGGTGGTGAGGCTATTGCCATCAGGAAACACGGAACGGGCGTTGGACAGGGCTGCTTCCGGACATGCCAGCTGCCCCAGAGCACCGGAGATCTGGCCTCAACGCCCAGAGAGGTCCATGAGGTGGGGGGCCTCGGTTGCACAGGGCCCCGCCAGGTGGGCAGGATGGGGCAGTCTCAGTCTCCCACCCCTCTGGGAGCCCCGCCCTCTTGAGGTGACATGTGGGGGCGGGGCACGCTGGGGGCGGTGCTTGGGGGAGGGGCAGTGCCCCAGTGGCATGACTGCAGTGGGGAGGCCGGGCTGTGAGGTCACAGAGCCCCGCTGGGCCGCGCTGTGATGTGCACTGCCGGGCCGCGGGCACCGCTTCAGCAGTGCCAGCAGCGGCAGCAGCGCCAGCAGCGGCAGTGGCAGCAGCAGCAGCGGCAGTAGCAGCAGCGGCAGCAACATGATGCAGGGGCGGGGGACCATGGCCCCCCCCCACCTCCTTATCCTCCTCCTGGTGGCCCTGCGAGCCTGGGACGTCGAGGCTGCTCCGTGGCGAGCGCGGGGATTAGGTAGGCGGGCAGGCGAGGGCCAGCACCCAGCCCTGGCAGCACGGTGCACCGCTCTCCACTCCTCGGGGTGACAGCGGGGCTGGGCTCGTGGTGGGGCAGGGCCAGGAGAGCAGCGGGGCTGGAATGGGCCAGGTGAGCCGTGTCCAGCTCCGCAGGCAAGTGGGAAACAGATGCCCCGCAGGGAGGCGCAGGGGGCTGCAGCCTCTGCGGGGGCATTTTCCAGGTGAACGGTGGGGCCAGGAGCGGCACCGCGGGGTGAGAATCCGTCCCTACAGACGGCCCTGTGTCGCCCTGACCCAAGGAAGCCTTTCACAGGCACAGCCATGCCCAGGGCCTGACTCTGCCGCTCCTAGGCTGGGTCCTGGCTTTCAGCCTCGGGGACATCTGTCCTCGGGAGATGTCTTCTCAGGACAACGGGAGCATTCCTGCTGTAGCCCTGCAGTGCTCTCCTTGGGCAAACCCAGGTCCCCATGGGACACACAGCCCCGGCCTGCAGCCCGGGGAACAGATGGGGCAGCACTGGTGCAGACTCTCACTGGCCAGCGGGCTCTTCTCCACGAGACATGTGAATGATAATTTTTTTCCTCTGGTGCTTTTGTGTGGGCTTCTTTTGTGCACTGTAGAGACCTCCCAGTAAGAAATCCCCGAGGGGACGTACGTTTGTCCAGCCGGTCCTTGAGGGGTGTTGCACATGGCCTGGAAACAGTGTGTTGAGAGCTTCCGGGTGCCAGCCAACAGGTCACCCAGGCCCCCCTGCAGCTTTGGAAATCTCCACCCACGTCTGGGTCCCCCGTCATTACCTGACCCCCCTCCAGTCACTGCAGGTCACTGAGAAAGAAGTAGATCACAACATCTAACGGAAACATGCTTGGTTACAGCTCTGCCAGTAGGTGACGGCCACCCGACTCCTCAGCCAGATCTCGTCTGGGAGCCTCAGGGTGATCCCACAGGTATGTCGCTTGAACGAATGAGCATGTCGGCTTTAATATTCTCTTCATATGAAATTTAACTTCATATTTGCTTGGCTGGCGCTCAGACATGCAGAAGAGCAGAGAGGCAAAGGGTCGGGCTCGATGATGTGCCCCGGGGCGCTCTGCTTTGCAAAGTGTTCTTTCCCAGCCTCTCCGACCCTGCGCTGCTTCCAGCGACTGCTGCAAAGCCAGGCCTGTTGGGGTTGAGTTTAGAGCTGGTGTGAGCTCCAGGGAGTCCTTTCTCCCGACAGCTCCGTGCATGGTTTGGTTTAGACCGACATGGTCTAGGCACCCAGTAACTGGCTGCACGATGCTCCTGAGTGGAAGGGAGAGACGAGTGCCATGGAGCAATCCTGTGTTTGAACTGCATTCACTGCCATTCAGATCTGAAGGAGCATACTGAAGTATTTCAAGGGAGCTTCTCTGTTCTGTTGGCTTACAGACGTGCCTGGAGGTGACGGATATCCAGCCTCGCGGCTGGATTCCATGGCTGTCACGCTGGGAGATCGCCTGGGTAGTCATGGCTTTTTACTTCCTTTGAGAGCTGCCAGCTCAAAGCCCAAATGCGAGCGAGGCATCTCTTGCAGCTGGCACAATATACACCTGCATCGTGTGCGCCATATCGTTACGTGATCCCCTCATATGTTGTGCTATTCAGTTATGACAGTGTATATCACAAGGTACGATGGAAACTTCTCGTCTGTGTTTGGTTGCAGCTGTGGGTACAGGGAGGGCTTTTCCGACTTCTCGGCTGGATCCTACGCTGGAGCTCACCTGGCAGCCCAGGGGTGAGTAGGCAGTCTTGACTGACTTCGTAGACTAGGCACTCGTTTTCAGTATTTTATTTGTCAGAAATTTAACTTTATACTTTCCGTTAAGGTCCTCAAAGAGCAAAGGACAGAGCCGAAATAGGAAACTCTTCCGAGCAGTCATCAGGACTGCTAAATGAACTCCTGAAGGAACTGGACAAAGCAGCACGTGGTGGGTATATACCACTCTTACCAGAAGACTTGGGAAGCTGAGGTTTTAGAGGCATGCATGGACAAGCAGTAGCCTACACAGCAGGAAGGGATCGATCGGAGCCTCACTGCGGTGACGCTCAATTTCACGCCTTGCACGCACTGGCAAGCTGCAGAGATTTTCCAGAGCCTCTGCTGCCCGTTATGGTTCCAGCTGAGTCCCAGGGACAGCTGCTGCCCCAGTTATAGCGTTACTGGTCAGAGCCGTTCTGGGCAGACGTTGGTACCCAGCTGGCAGGAAATGTCGGTGCTCACTCTTTGAGTGTGTGAGGGACACGCCGAGGAGCTGATTCCTGATAAGCCGTGAGAGGGCCAGCACCCTGGCCGTTGCCAGCGGGGGGAGCGCCCTTGGGAGGCGGAGAAGATGCGCAGACAGCTTGGGGTCGCTGGGAGCGGCCAGGATCGGAGCACCCCAGCTTCACAGCCTGGTCCAGCCCCGTTGTTCTCCTTGATGTCTGAGGACTCTCGGTGACAGCTCGGGGTCAGGGACGGGTGAAAGCTGGACACCCAGCTTGAGGCTGGACACCCAACTTGAAGGCAGCTAAAATGAAGGGCTGTGCATTCAGTCTCGGGTGGTTTAGCTGTCTGTTTCTAGTTGTGTTTTCAAACACTTGGTTGAGGGTTTCCTCTTGTTTTGGGGGACTGTGGGCTCTTCACTGCCACTTGTGAAAGTTCCCAGAATATGGTTGCAAGAGCTGGGGGTTGCAAGAGCTGGGTCCCCCATGTGTGTCTGTTACCCTGACCACGTGATGGAGTTGGCATGATGGGAAGTGCTTCTCAGGAGGGCTCTTTCCCCAGCTGAACCGGCTACAGGGTCTTCCTGTCCTCTCTGAAGGAAGTAATTTACCATCATCTTGCAGTTTGCCAAAAATGTACTAAGTGAAATGTGAACAAGAAGGTGCCATGCAATCTCCTAGTCTCTCAGCAGGTCAGGATTTCCTGCCTACTGGTAAACTGGAAAGGGTCTAGCGCTTACACTTTTCTCCATGAATGACACGTTGTTCGGACTAGTGACTAGGTGCATCCCCAAATGCCCAGGCTTTGTTTCTCTAGTGTATTTGGAGAAGTATTGCCTCCTGAAGGTACCGTGTTCCTGATGAGGAACGGCCACTTCTAATTAAGCTGACCCACCTTCTTTCTAAAGAGACGGACGGTGAGACTGTGGAGAAGGAGGCACTCCAGGAAGGAGGGGGTCTCGCGGTGCCAGTCTCCGACAAAAAAACGGTGGCAATTCAATCAACAGGCGTGCCAGGTAATTGCTTTCGTCGGTCATCCAGTGTCATAAATCACTGCGTGTCTGCAGGCTCTTCCCCTGCTGCCCACTAATGCACATGGTGTCATCAGCCATACTGTTAGTGCAGAGCAAGTGTTCTAAAAGAAGCCAGGAATGGCTGTACCTCCCACGATGTGCAGGACACATTAAGGTACAGAATTCTTCCTCCAGGTGTGGATTGCAAGAGAAACGCAAATGCTACAGATCCTAATGGTTTCCGGAAATTCTTCATAGAAGGCGCCGTGGCGGTCTTGGGCTGCGTGCTGCTTGGGATGGTATTGTGGTGTGTGATCCGCCTGTGGAGGAAGAGAAAACGGTGAGTTGTTGGCGGGGGGTGTTGCCAAACCTCTGTATTAGGTGGCTGCTATTAGCCATGAAGCATTTAGAGGTCGGGTATCCTGGCATGCCGAGTTAGTTACTGGCCAGACTCTACGGACATTTCTGCTGTAAGATGTTTTAACCGGCCTCTCCATTCATGGGCAGTCTTCTCTGAAACCTGGTCTTACTGTTGCAAGTATGAGTTAAAAGTGACACTGCCTCGACAAAAGCAGACCCAGCCACAGACAGAGGCAGAGCAAGGTCCAGAAGGAAAACGACGAGGGGTGATACTGCCATAGAAAGTGAGAAGCACAATAGTGACATCTCCCTCCCAGCGGACGTCCCAGCAGAAATCACCCTGTTAGGTGATGCCGTAAATCCCAGATGTTCACCTCGGCCAAGGTGTCCCAGCAGCTCAGACCGTGGTGACGAACCTTCCCAGCTATCAGCCTTGCTTTGGAGAGAGAGAGAGTCAGTCTGTCCCGTCTGCTCCCAAACACTGCCAGAGCGTGTGTTCCCAGCACAGGCAGGGGTTTTGTCTGTGCAGGGGTATGTATCTCTTTGGATATGGATTCTGAAGAGAGGATGGAGAGCACCTCACCGAACAGAGCGCTGAGGCTTTCTGCTTGTCTGGTCAGGGAAGGGCAGGGGAGCCAAGTGCTGGTCTCTGCCAGACACGCTGAGAAAGGAGAACAGGAGGCTCTCCTGGCCCTGCAGTGCCATGCCCAGCTTTGCTTCCCTCGGTCTGCTGGGCTCACGTCTCCTTTCTGGCACATGCAGAGCAGGCAGGTCAGGATGGTCGGGGCCGAGAGGAGATGAGCCATGGGCAGGCGAGTAGAGCTACAACCAAGGGGTGCGGGGCGCCCTGTTTTCTGCATGGAGCTCTCCGTGCCCACAGCTCCCCGGTGCAGCTGCGCGCCCACACCCCATGGGGCACCCAGCACTGCCCTGCACCCTCGACCCTGCCCAGCACCACAGCCACGGCGGGGTCTCAGCAGCCTCCTCTCTCCGCAGGCGCCTCTCCACAGATTTGGAAGCCTGACCCACCTGCTGCAGCCTCCCCTAACACCCAAACAACCGGACCGCTCACCCCATCACCTCTGAGAGACAGACCTGACACCAGCAGCCATCACCTGTGCCTGGAACACCAGCCCGTCTGCCAAGGAGCACCAGCCCGGGCAGCCAGCTGGCCCACCCGCCTCCACCCTGGCCCCCCTGGCTGTCCAACTCAGCCAGCCGCCTGTTGTGGGACCAGCCCGGAGCCCTCCAGCCCCCGAGGAGCTGAAACCACCCCCCGGCTCCCCAAGACCGTTGCCCAGACTCCCGACCAACAGCTTCAGGGGTCGACCGTTCATTTCAGAATAATGGCGGAGCAATAAATACAGATCAGTAGCACAATTGTCCGGGTCGTAATGGCAGCAAAGCCAGGAATTCACCAATTCTGGGCCGAACTTCATACCAAGGCACGGAGGGACGTGGATGCCCACAGTGTCAGCAGGCAGGGAGCTGGGCATGGGACCCGCCGACGGGCTGGGGCAACCCAGCTTCCCTGGTGGGACTGGCCTGCTAAATTCTGAGCCACAGAGGCACTGCTGGGACTCCTTAACAGGTCATCACCCCCACCTCTGCTCCCCGTGCCAGCTCTGTCCTGGGGTGCACAGGACGGCGATACGCTGTAGGGCAATACGAGCCCCAGCCCCTCCCTTGGCTGCACACTAAACAGATCACATAAGGCAAAGCCATAAGTAAAACACAGAGCAGCACAAAGCTGCTATCGAGCCACCACAGAGACACCGTCTGCTCTGCTTTTGGCTGGGATGGAGTCCATTTTCTCCCTAGCAGCCCATACGGTGCCGAGGTTTGGATCTGTGACCAAACCAGTGTTGGTAGCACACCCAGGATTTAGCTGTTGCTGAGCCCTGCTTGCACGGCGCCAAGGCCTACTCTGTTCACACACAGCCCTGCCAGCCAATAAGCTGGGGGTGCAGTGGTACATGAAAAACTGGGCGTGAGCCGGCACTGTGCGCTTGCAGCTCAGAAAGACAAGTGTGTCTTGGGCTGCTGTGGAATTTTGATAACGAGGTGGGATTCCTGTGCACTAAGAACCATTAAGACTGCCCTTGCTATCTCTTGTGGGACCCAGGGGAGTGGAGACTTGCCTGGCTAACACAGGGGAGGTGGCCCTGTGGAGGCAGGACAGCCCTGCTTGTGGTCAGCAAAGAAAGCAAAATAACAGGAATCTGAAGGGTTCTTTGTTTCTTCGAAAGGCTTCGTGTCTGATAACTGACCTTTGCCTCATTACCGGTGAAATGCATATTACAACTCACACCCTGCATATGCTAATGAAGATTAACGAGATCGCACTAAACATATAGGACTATAGCACTCGTCTCTCCACGCAAATCATGCTACACGTCACATATGGGTGGAACCTCGCAGTTTTGGGGATAAAAGACAGAGAAAATGATTGTTAAAGTGGGAGAGAAGAACCTCGATACCTGACGGACCAGTCGATGGGCTGCGTCCTCTTCCTCCACCCCAGGCAGGGACGCCTCTCGGGGTAAGCGCTGCACCTCTCACCCTCTGGGTGAAAGTTATCCCGGGGTTGTTGCATTGCTATCAAGTTTGCTAGCAATATCAACCTTAATTAGTAGCACTATTGTAGTTAGTGATTTTATCAACGGCAATCTCGAATCTGTTTCTGTCGCTTTCAATAAAATAACTGCTTTCGATTTTTGTGCATCTGCTCAGTGCAAGTCCTTTTGCTGGGGCTCTGAATAAACGAATCAGTGAATGTCTCTGACAGAGAAATTTAGAAACTACATTCCTTTTAACGTGACAGCTGCATCAAAAGAGGCGTGGCCAGCAGGTGGAGGGAAGGGATTCTGCCCCTCTACTCCATTCCCCTGCAACCCCGGCTGGAGCACTGCATCCAGCTCTGGGCTCCCCAGCGCAAGAAAGACATGGACCTTTTAGAGCAGGTGCAGAGGAAGCCACAGAAATGATCCCAGGGCTGGCACAGCTCTCCTGCGCAGAAAGGCTGAGAGAGCTGAGAGAAGAAAAGGCTCCAGGGAGACCTTTCTGTCGCGTTTCAGTATATAAAGGGGGCTTATAGGAAAGGCACAGAGAGACTTTTTACCAGGGTCTGTATTGACAGGACAAGGGGCGAGGGTTTAAAGCTGAAAGAAGGTAGGTTTTGATTGCACGTAAGGAAGAAATGTTTTACGGTGAGGGTGGTGAGACGCTGGAACGGGTTGCCCAGAGAAGTTGTGGACGTCCCATCATTGGAAGTGTTCCAAGTCGGGTTGGAGGGCACTTTGAGCAACCTCCTGGGGGAGGCTAGGGCTGCTAAGTTTTCTCCCTCTCGCAGCAAACACAAGGCAATAGCTTTACGTTGCCTGCGTTCCTCTGCGGACGTGAACTGCTGTCAGGATGTGCTGCGTGGGACAGCCAACAGCTCTGGACTCGTGACACTATTGCAGCTGCGAAAGCTGGTTGTGTTACAACTGCTGTGAGCAGGAGTATGGACCCAGCCATGTGGTGCCCTGTGATGGGTGCTGAACTGGGCTGAAGGACAACAGAAAGGGCTTCTTAAAATACGTTCACAGCAAAAGCAGGATCAGAGATCACGTTGGTCCGTTGCTTGATGAGCTCGGTCACCTCACAAATAGGGCTGTAGACAAAGCAGAGACGTTTCGGGCCTTCTTCCCCTCTGTCTTTAACATCGATGATGGGCCCTGGGACCCGCCCCACGCCCCCAGCCCCCAAGCCCTCTGTTGGAAGACTGTGACTGGGGGCATGATAAACTCCCAGCCAACTCAGAAATTTCTGAGACTTGCTGCTCCAGCTGGATACACCTAAGGCTACGGGGCCCAATGGGATTCGTCCCAGCGTACTGAAAGAGCTGGCCGATGGTATTGCGGGACCTCTCTCCATTATTTTTCGACGGTCTCGGGAGTCTGGAGAGGTCCCAGTCGACCAGAAGCTGGCAAATGTTGTCCCAGTTCTCAAGAAGGGTAAGAAGGAAGACCCTGGTAATTACAGGCCTGTCAGTCTCGCTTAACTGCCAGGTAAAATTTCGGAGGTCATTCTGGGAGTTATGGAGAAACACTTGAGAGACAACGCAGTCATTGGTCATAGCCAGCACGGGTTCATGAGGGGAAAGTCCTGCTGAACTAACTTAATTTCCTTTTACGACAAGGTCACCCGTCCAGTTGACCAAGGGAAGCCAGTAGATGTGGGTTTTCTGGAGCTTGGCAAAGCTTTTGCTACCGCCTCTCACAGTACCCTTCTGGACAAAATGTCCAGCCTACAGCTAGTCAAGCCCATGTTAGGTTAGGTGAACAACTGGCTGACAGACCGGGCTCAAAGTGTTATAGTAAAGGGGGTTACATCAGGCTGGCCGGCAGTGAACAGTGGGGTTCCCCAGGGCTCAGTTTTAGGCCAGAGCTCTTTAATGTTTTTACAAAAGATCTGGAGGCAGGAGTTGAATGTTCCGGCCCTCTCCTCCCCTTCCCCTCGGGGCTCCATGCAGAAGAGATGACACCTCTCCACATTGTTGGGGCAGGACCGGGGGATGGGAAAGGGACTCACATCACACTTGGCAATCAACAACTCCCTCACGGAGCACTGGCAGACCTTGTGCAGGCCGGCTGGGCCTCCCTTTCCTGCCGGTGGGATGTGGCAGGCTTTGACCCTCGCAGCCACTGTCGAGCGCACGGGGCTGTGCCACTTGCAGGGCGCAGGGTCGGTGGGGGGGGGGGTCACTGAGGACCCCCAACCCTCCTGCAACATGGCTGCCACCGTCTTGTCGAGGGGACCGCAGGCACGGGATGAGGAGGGGGCTGGAGCCCAGGGCTTATGAGGGGAGGTGGAGGGTGGTCCCTGTGCCCAGGGGCAGCCTTTCTCTCGGGCAAGCAACAAGGCAGGTGGGAGCGAGCCCCAGGAAAGGGGCCCTCAGCCCCCGTGGCCCTCTTCCTTCTCCCACATTTGGGCGTCTTTGAGGCCACAGGCCCCCCACGCCCAAACCCGCCATGTTTGGTCACACGCATTGGCCACAGTCACAATCGCCATCACAGTGGCCTCCTGCTGTCACCAGCCACCTCACTGCCTTTTGTTCGGGCCCTATAAAAACAGGGGCCCCTGCAGCTGGCCCACAGTTTGCCGAGCTTCCAGGCCCTCGCATGCCAAGCATGCTTGGAAGGAAGAGGAGCTGGAGAAGCGAGGTGGATGGCTGCCCACCTTTGCGTCGGACGCCACAGAGCCCCTTACCGCAACCGCGGAGGAGGAGGGTGCCTCACAGGAGGAGGAGCAAAATCACCCCTCGTGCCATGAGCGCCGTTGACCTCGCTTCTCTGGTCGACGGCATGCAGCACCTGGCTATAGGCCCACCAGGGAATGGCGGGGAGCCCAGGCGTGTCGATCTGCCAGGGAGCAGCGGGAGCAGCGAGGCAGGGGGCTGCCCACCTTTGCGTGGGACAGCACAGAGATGGTTCCTGCAACCGCCAAAGAGGAAGGCACCTCCCAGGAGCCTGAAGAAGGACAATCAGTGGAAAAAGAGGAGAAGGAACATCCCGCCTCGTGCCAAGAGAGCAAGGGCTCGCGCTCATGCCGAAGCCCTGCAGCACGCAACTGTGGCGGCCACACAGGGGAACAGCACGGGGGCCTGGCGTGTCTATCTGCTGAGGCACGGTGTGAGGCCCAGGCATGACAGCCCACCAAAGGATGGCGTGAGGCCCACAGAGGTGCATCCACCTCAAGAAGAATCATCGCTGGCAGTGGGTCCACCTGCCACAGGGATCACCTGGCAGTACCCCAGACGTCCAGGCTCCTTTGTGTGAGGTGGCACCAACAGCGTTGCAGGAGCAGCCGGCAGGATCCCTACCGGCGGCTCGCCCTCCGCACCTTCACGACTGGGCAATAAACAACAACAAAAGAATAAAAATGCTTTTGTCCTCCCTTATTTGGCACTTTGGTGACTGCATCTGCACTCCCATGTCCCCTCTCGGTCTCTGTCTTGGAGTAGGAGGCTCTTTCTGGAAGCTTTCTGTTTCCATGCCCACCTTCATGCTTTGGCGGTGCCTGACATTCTGGGGTTTTCTGGGCTGTAGCAGCAATAGGTTGAGAATAGTTTTTTAAATGGAGTACAATTAGCATAAGAAAAGCCACAAGAACCCTAGGGGTTTCTTGTTTCCAAAGATTCTTTTAGGTGATTGCAATGTCTCAGTCGTTAAGTGCACCATCATGCAGCGGATACAAACAAGTTCAGGAAATTCCAGAAGCACATTGAAGGTAACTTTTTGGTGCGGCTACTAAGGGAGCCAACTAGGGAAGGTGCCCTACTAGATTTGTTGATTGTAAACAAAGAGTTTCTTGTCGCGCGGGTATGCAAAATGCAGTCGTATCTGTAATATCCTCTGCAGCTTCCACGGTCCCTGTATTGCTAATGCTCTCTGCCAGTGCATGTGCATCGGTAATGGTATCTTCATCTGTGACGGTGTCCCTATTGAAATGGTATCTGTAATGCTCTCTGCAGTAGTGCATGCAATGATATTTGCGTGCAACATGGTATCTGCAATTGTTTCTGCATCTGCCGTTGTATCCGTATCTGCAATGACATCTTCATTTACAAGGGTGCCTGCAACTGCAATGGTATCTGTAGTGGTATCTGTATGTCCAGTGGTATACCCCTATTCAACTGACTCCTTAAAAAATACCTGCAGCGTTTTGGCACCTGTAATGGTACCATGGCATCTCCATTTGAAATGGCATTTGCATCTACAATGCTGTTTGCATTGGTTTCTGCATCTGAAATGTTATGAGGAATGGATTGTGCATCTGCAAAGGTATCTGCAGTGGTGTCTGCCATGGTATTTGCCTTTGCCATCTCCAGCAGTATTTGCACCTGCAATAGTAGTTGCATCTGCAGTGGTATCTTCAGGGGCGTCTGCAGCAGTATCTTCGGTAGCACCTTCTATATGTTTATTGGTAAGTGTAATGGTATCTGTATGTGTTATTGTGGTGGTTTAACCCCAGCCGGCAACTAAGCACCACACAGCTGCTCGCTCACTCCCCCCGGTGGGATGGGGGAGAGAATCAGAAGAGTGAAAGTGAGAAAAGTGGTGGGTTGAGATAAAGGCAGTTTAATAGGGCAAGCAAAAGCCGCGCAAGCAAGCAAAACGCAAAACAAGGAATTCATTCACTAGTTCCCATTGGCAGGCAGGTGTTCAGCCATCTCCAGGAAAGCAGGGCTCCATCACGCTTAATGGTTACTGGGGAAGACAAGCACCATCACTCCCAACGTCCCCCCCCGTTCCTTCTTCTTCCCCCAGCTTTATATGCTGAGCATGACGTCAGATGGTATGGGATCTCCCTTTGGTCAGTTGGGGCCAGCTGTCCCAGTTGTGTCTCTGCCCAACTTCTCATGCACCTGGTAGGGCACTGTGAGAAGCTGAAAAGTCCTTGACTTAGTAGAAGCACTGCTCAGCAACAACTAGAACATTAGTGTGTTATCAACATTATTCTCATCCTAAATCCAAAGCACAATACTATACCAGCTACTAGGAAGAAAGTTAACTCCATCCCAGACAAAACCAGGACAGTAATGATAGCCGTATCTGTAATTGTAGCTATAACTCCAACTGTACCTGTATCGGCAACTGTATCTGTGTGTGTTTCGAGGTACGCATCTGTTCTTTCTCTGCCTCTCTCTCTCTCTATGTGTAATCGTGTCCATCTCTGTAACTGTACCTGTGCCTGTCTTTGTATTTGTACCCATCTCTGTTTCCTCATCCATAGCCATGTTGGTGACTGTCTGTGTAGGTGTCTGTATATTTATCTGGACCTATACCTGTAACAGCACATCTGTGTGTAATGGTGCCTGCATTCCTATCAGCGCCTTTATGTGTAATGGTTCCTCTGTCTGTCATGGTACCTCTCTCAATAATGGCATCACTTGCTGTATCTGCTGTTGTCTATGTAATTGAATGCATCCTTATATCGCTGACTGCAATTGTGTCTGTATCTGAAGTTTTACCTATTTTGTGCCTGCATCTGCAACTCTATTGGCAACTTAATGTGAATCAGTGTTTGTAATTCTATCAGTCTGGATTATGGCACCAGAACCTGTATTTCTGCTGGTACTGGTATCTGTGTCTCTAATGGTGTCTGCACCCGTAACTGTACCTGTGTCGTGGTTTAGTCCCAACCGGCAACTAATCACCACACAGCCACTCACTCACTCCCCTTCCTCAGCTGGACAGGAGAGAGAAAATACGACAAAAGGCTCGTAGGTCGAGACAAGGACATAGGGAGATCACTCACCAATTACCATCATGGGCAAAACAGACTTGACTTGGGGAAATGAGTTTAAATTATCACCAATCAAAATCAGAGTAGAATAATCAGAAATAAACCCAGATCTTAAAAACACCTTCCCCTCACCCCTCCCTTTTTCCCGGGCTCAACTTCACTCCCGATGTTCCCTACCTCTTCCCCCCGAGCGGCGCAGGGGGACAGGGAATGGGGGTTGTGGTCAGTTCATCACATGTCATTTCTGCCGCTCCTTCCTCCTCACACTCTTCCCCTGCTCCAGCATGGGGTCCCTCCCACGGGAGACAGTTCTCCACAAACTGCTCCAGCATGGGTCCTTTCCACGGGGTGCAGTCCTTCAGGAACAGACTGCTCCAGTGTGGGTCCCCCACAGGGTCACAAATCCTGCCAGCAAACCTGCTCCAGCGTGGGCTCCTCTCTCCACGGGTCCACAGGTCCTGTCAGGAGCCTGCTCCAGCGTGGGCTTCCCACAGGGTCACAGCCTCCTTCGGGCATCCACCTGCTCCTGCATGGGGTCCTCCATGGGCTGGAGGGGGACAGCCTGCTTCACCATGGTCTTCCCCACGGGCTGCAGGGGAATCTGCTCCGGCGCCTGGAGCACCTCCTCCCCCTCCTTCTTCACTGACCTTGGTGTCTGCAGAGTTGTTTCTCTCACATATTCTCACTCCTCTCTTCCCCAGCTGCCATTTCCCCGTTTTTCCCCCACCCTTCTTAAATACTTTATCACAGAGGCGCTACCACTGTTGCTGATTAGCTTGGCCTTAGCCAGTGGCAGGTCCGTCTTGGAGCCGGCTGGCATTGGCTCTATCAGACATAGGGGAAGTTTCTAGCAGCTTCTCACAGAAGCCACCCCTGTAGCCCCTCCTGAAACCAAAACGTTGCCACACAAACCCAATACAACCTGTAACTGTATCTGCATTGACAATGTATCTGCAATGGTGTCTGCAATGCTCTCTCATTCTGTAGTGCCACCTGGAAGAGTATTTGCATCGGCAATGGTATTTGCATCTGCAATGGCATTTGCAATGCTAAATGCTGAATGTGCACTTGTATCTTAATTGTATGTGCAACTGTACCTGTACCTGCAATTGTATGTGTGTTGTGCCTGTATCTGCAATTGTATCAACAATTCAATGTGAGTCCGCGCCTGTAATGATATTGGCATCTGCACGGTTATCTGCAGTGGTTTGTTCATCTGAAATGGTGCCTGCAATAGCACTTGAACCTGCAATGCCATACGCAAACGCATCTGCATCTGGAATGCTGCATGTGCATCTGTAATGTCGTCTGCAATCTCCAACGCAGACACCATTGCAGATGCAAATACACTTTCAGATGAAGCTGCAGATGGGGATGCTATTGAAGATGCAGGTGCCATTGCAGGTGCCCTTGCAGATGCAGAAACCATTACAGACAGCACTGCAGATGCAAAGGCCATGTCAGACACCACTTCAAATGCAGATGCCATTGCAGATGTAGGTACCTCTGCAGACACCATTGCAGTAGGAGGTGCCATTGACGATACCTTTGAAGATACAGGCACTGGTGCCACTGGAGATAGCATCGCAGATGCAGATACCACTGCAGATGGCCTTGCAGATGCAAGTACAATTTCAGATGCAGTTGCTTTTGGAGTTGCTCTTGAAGATGCTGATGCCATTGCAGACACCCAATTCAGATGCAGATACTGCCTGTACTTTCAGTGGTATATCCACCACTACCCGTACGTGTCTGTAGCTGTACCTATATTTGTAACTGAATGTGTACTCATGTCTGTAGCTCCTCTTGTGGCTGCAATTGTATGTGTAATTCTGTCTGCATCTATGACTGCACCTGCAATTGTGTGGGTAATGGTTTCCGGGACTGTACTTTAATCTGTAATGGTAGGTGTTTTGTGTCTGTATCTGCCATTGTACCTGCAATCGAATTGGTATCTTCCTCATGGTATTGCTGTCTATGGCTGTACCTGGAAAGGCATTGTCAAGGATATCTGCAATGGCATCCGCATCGCTGCAAAGGTATCTGCATCTGCAGTGGCATTTGTAATGCCAGAGAGAGGCAACGAAGCTGGTGAGGGGTCTGAGAACAAGTCTTATGAGGAGCGGCTGAGGGCACTGACGTTGTTTAGTCTGCAGAAGAGGAGGCTGAGGGGAGACCTTATCGCTCTCTGCAACTACCTGAAAGGGGGTTGTGGTGAGGTGGGCGTTGGTCTCTTCTCCCATGTAACTAGCGATACAATGAGAGGAAATGGCCTCAACTTGCACCAGGGGAGGTTTAGACTGGATATGAGGAAAAATTTCTTTACTGAGAGAGTGGTCAAACAGTGGAACTGGTTGCCCAGGGAGGTGGTGGAGTCACCATCACTGGAGGTGTTCAAAAAACGTGTGGACGTGGCACTGCGGGACATGGTTTATTGGGCATGGTGGTGTTGGGATGATGGTTGGACTTGATGATCTTACAGGTCTTTTCCAACCTTAATGATTCTGTGATTCTGTGAGTGTCTGCAGTGGCCTCTGCATCGTCAGTGCTACCTGCATCTGCAACAGCACCTGCCTCTCCTATTGTATCTGCAGCTGACTTTACATCAGCAATGGTCTCTGCAGGGGTTTCTACAGTGGAATCTGCACCTGTAGATGTATCTGCATCGGAAATGGCATCTGCATCTGCAGCAGTATCTGCATATACAATGGTATTGCCTTTGGTTTCTGCATCTGCAACATTGTCAGGAATGGTATATGCATCAGAATCAGCATTGCCACCTGCATCTGCAGTAGCATCTGCAACAGTAGCTGCATCTCCAATGTGGTCTACATCTGCAGTGGCATCTGCACCTCCACTGGGATCTCCATCTTCAATTGTGTGTTCACCTGCAATGCTCTCTGCAATCGTACTTGCCCCTGGAACGGCGTCTGCACTGATACCTGCATCTGTAACGGTGTATGCATGGGGGTGTGAAATGCAATAGCATCTGCAATAAACTCTGCATCTGCTCTGGTCTCTGCATTGGCAACGCTATTTGCCATGGCATCTGCATCGGTAACGGTGTCTGAATTGCAGCGACGTCAGCATCTGAAATGGCATCAGTAATGCTACCTGCTGTGGTGTATGCAATGGTATTTGAGAGTGAAGTGGTATCTGCCATGGTATCTGCATCTGCAGTGCTCTCTACTTCTTCAGTGGCATCTGCAATGGTGCGTGCAGCTGCAATGGCATCTGCAAAGGAATATGCAATGGTATCTTTATCTGCAATGATGCCGGCTTTTTCAAGAGTGTTTACATCAGCAGTGCTACCTGCAAAGGTGTCTACAGCTCCAGTGGCATCTGCATCTGCAATGCTGTTTGCATTGGTATCTGCATCAGCCGTGTTATGGCCAATGGATTGTGCGTCTGCAAAGGTATCGGCACTGGCATCTGCAATGCTAATTCATTCTGCCGCACCACCTGCAATGGTATTTGTATCTGCAATGGAAGCTGCAATGGTATCTTCATCTGTAAATGCATTCTGCATCTGCAACGACATCTCCATCTGTAAGGGCATCTGCAAAGGTATCTGCAGTGGTATCTATCGGCAGTGGAATAGTCTTCCTCTGCTGTATCTGCATCTGCAGAACGCCATCTGCAACAGCACCTGCATCTGCAGTGTTATTAGGAAGGGATCACCCATCTGCAAAGGTATCTGCAGTGGCATCCGCTTCTCCAGTGGTATCTCCATCTCCAGTAGTATATCCACCTGCAATGCTACCTCTATTGCTATTTGCAGCAGGCATGGGGTTTTCCCTCAGATGGACAAAAACAAATGATCAGAAAACACAGGATGGGTTGCAATGCCCATCACTTAATAATAATTTCATAAAAGGTCGAGAGGAAGAGAGGTGCTGCGATGACAGATGGTGAATTTCACAACCTGCCTCATACCCAGAGGCTCAAGCTCCGCGCACTCCGTGCTCCTGTGAGGCAGGCGGCTTTCCACAGCAATGCTGCTCATCAGCCAGCGTTACAGACATCAATGCCTGGCTCTCCTGCAGCACGAGCTGCCCACTGAGCCAAAGCACCTGGAGAACAGGGGCAGCGAGGCCACTGGTGAGCCAAGGCTGCCTACTGGCTCTCGGGGCATCCTGGGGAGAGCTGGTACTTTCCTCAAATTACTTGGAAGAATGAAGCAATTTGCTACAGGTGCACTTTTGAGACAGGCATTTCTGGTCTAAGGAGAGTAACCCAAGTTAGCTGCTCCCTTACCGTTCGCAGTCCCGTTCTACGCACAGACCCCTTCAGCAGCAAAGCTGGTTGCAGACTTGTGCACTCCCACTGCCTGCGCTCGCAGGGGCATCAGCCCCATGCACTTCTTTGGGAGCCCCCTGAGCAAACCCAGAAAGTGGGTAAATGTGTCAAAGACACTGCGCCTCACCTGTTAAAACAAAGGGGCTGGCTGGAGCCCCAGTGACGCGCGGAAACAAACTTTACAACTCACAAAGAGTTATAAAGCAGGCGTGTTTATTACGGCGCCGGGTGCAAGGGGATTTCTCCTCAAAGCTTGCACACCATTTCGGCAAGCAGTCGGATATTTATTACACCAAAGCATACATAGTCATAGGGTTTCATAATACGTATGTATAAGTTGGGGGCGGAGTTGATTCAGAAACTGCGCAGGCTCAGATCTGTCTCTGGTGGTCTTTTACTTCTTCAGGGGTCTTATCTTCCTCTTCCTCTTCTGTCCTCTAGATGAACTTCAGTCTTTTAAGCGTGCTGTCTTCTTACTTGTTGATTTCAGCAGTTTTAACAAGTCCTAGTCGGTTCTGTGGTCAGACTAGCCTTGCAGTTCCTGTTATCACTCCCTTTGTTCAGCAAGTAGCTTTTGACAAATACCAGTCCCTGATAAACTTAACCCTTAACAGACGTTACAGGCGCCAGCCTTGGTAAGTGAGTTTTAGAAAGAATAAACAAGAAACAATATCTAAGTGGTTAAACAAGAAACAATATCCAAATGGTTAAAAGCAGACAGTTATGTCTCTGTATCCCCAGAACTGGCCTACAGTGGGGAGCCGACGAGAGATGGCTCAGGGACACACCACGGCCGGCAGCAGTGTTTGCTGCATCCAAGCGTCCTCCTCCCATCCCCACAGAGCTGCTTGGCGCTGCTGGTATCTCCTATTTCCCCCAACTGGTTGCTTGCTCGGACCAGACGTTTTGGTTCAGCTGCATCTCCTGAAAGAAAGCAGAGGAGCAAGAAGCCAGAGGCAATGGGAGAGAAGCCCCCAGGGCGCAGAGTCCTTGGAGATAAAAGCCTTTGGGGAAGGTTTCTCACATCAGGACAGGCCAGGAAAACAGAGGAAACTATGCAGTGGGAAGACTCCAGCAGGCAACTTCTTGAAGGGGCTGAGCTCTGCCTGCTGGCCAGTTTTACTAGCTCTCCTGACAGCAGTAACAACAGCTCCCAAAGACAGGCTATTTACAGAGCATAGTCTCCTCTGAACAGATACAAGCATAACCTTGACACCTCGCCTCCCCCAAGCAGCCCCCTCCTGCCCCGCTCCTGCGAGAGGAGCAAGCTCTGGTCTGGGTGCAGGGCTGGAGGGAAGCCTCTGACACCGGCCAGGAGGTGAGGACCAGCTCCCACAGGGGCACACTGCCCCCACGGGCCCCAGCCCAGCACAGCCCCAATCCTGCGGCTGTGGTCCCCCAGGGCATGGCCAGGCTGCACTGTCTCCTTGTGCCACCCCACCTTGCTGGCAGCTGAGATGTCTCCAGGCACGCCCTGTGCATGGAGGGCTGTAGGGGCCCAGGCTCTTGGGGTGCTGGGACCCAGAGATTGGGCTGTGGGGTGTTCCCCGCTCTGGGAGCAGAACAGGCACCCTGGGGGACTCGCTTGGATGTGGCTGTCCCTATTGCTGCTCTTAAGAGGTCAGGCAGAAATCCCTCCAGAGGCCAGGACCAACCCCATCTGAATTGCAGCATCCTGCCCAATTGCGACAGGTTTCCCTGCCTTTCCAGATTCCCCTGGCCCCGCCACCCCAAGCCCCTAGGAGCAGAGATGGGTAAGGGCTTTCCAGCAAGGAAGGAGGGGTGAGAAGGCCAGTTTGCTCATCCTAGGGCTGAAGGTGCTGGGACACATGGGGCTGCTCTGCCCGTTGCACCCCAAGGCAAAGGGTGAGGGGCAGAGCACAGCTGGAGCCAGAGGAGCACAGCTGGAGCTGGGGCTGCCTGACTCATCAGGGGATGGAGGGAGGGAAGGCTGTGGGGAGTGATGTCCATGACTTTTTCTGGGAATGCTGTCTCAGACCCCAGCGAGAACTAGGGTCATGCCTCCCCACCCTTCTCTTCCCCTGCCTTGTTAGGTCTCCTGGTTGCCACCGTCACCCGTGCCAGGAAAGGCACTCTAGAAAATCTCCTAGATTGCTGGAGCCCTGCTCGATTGTCCTTCCAGCACGTACCAGGGTGCTTCAGGTCCCCCATGAGGACTAGGGCCTGTGAACGTGAGGCTCCTTCCACTTGTTTGAAGAAGGCCTCCTCTACATCTTCCTCCTCAACAGGAGGTCTCTAGCAGGTAACTGCCAACACGGCACCCACGTTGCTCTGCCTGCTGATGCGGACCCATAAGCTGGCTCCTGTCCCACCCCAAGCAGAAGGCAAGTCCACCTCCTCGCCTTCCCAGACAGTCCTTCCTGAAGAGCCAGTGTCCCTCCACCACAGCCCTCCCGCTGTGCCATCTACCCACCACACCTCTGTGGTCCCAGTGTGGCCACAGCCCTGTAATCACACACAGACTTCTGGCCCTGCTGATGCTTCTCCACGCTGTGTGCATGAGCGTGCGGGCACTTCAGGGAGGCACCAGCTGTGCTGGTTTCCAGGGAAGAGCGTTAGAGCCTCCTCTGTTGTGCTGCCTGTGTGTTGGGATGTGCAGGAGCGGGGCTGCACATGTTCACGCTGTGCTGTGTGTGGGGACTTTATTCCCTCCTGCCCCTACCAGCAGTTCTGGGATCACTCATAGGGTGTGTGTAATCCCTTTCGATGGATCCATCACCAGGCACAGATCAGTCAGTCCAGCTGGCAACAGCCCCAGAGCTCTTCATTTTGTAAAGGGGCCTCCCAGCCCCTCTGCTAACAGCCACTGCTACAGCTGCCGCTCCCAGCAACTTCCCCTCTGCTGCGGTTACCAGCATCTAGTGCTAGGGAGGAAGAAAGAGAAGTGTATGATCGTATGGACAGGGAGAAGGCAGAGAAATCCTACAGGCTTAGCTCAGGCCACCTGTGACGGGATCTGCTTGCGATGAAGCCTCAAGGTGTGTGTGAAGTGGGAGAGGAGCCTTGTGCCCAAGCCCATGAGAAGGTCCCAGGTGCAGCTGATCAGCCTGGGGCTGAGTCAGGTGGGGCCAACACCTTGGGTGTCCCATACAGGTGTCCCCCCTCAGGGCAAGGTGTCTTGGGGCAGGACTCTGCAAGGGAAGGACATGCTCTCTGGTTTGGAAAGGGTTTGGAGAGCCAGCCATCAGAGGGATCCCCCCGTCTTCAGCCAGGGCTTTTACGTCCCACATGGAAAGCCAATTCTGGGTGCCCAGGCAGTCCCCTTGGGTGTCAGGGAGGCCCAGCCCAAAGCCAGCCTCCAGAACCTGCTTCTGTCTCGCAAGGGGTGTCAGAGAAATGCCCTCTTTCCCCCAGGGCTGCTCTCAGTGGAGGGATGGGCCTTGCAGCCAGGGGAAGCACCATCCCTTTTTGGAGACGGTTACCAGGGGAGCTGCCTCTGCTGCTCTTGATGCTGCCTGTTGTTCTCAGTGATGTGCTTGAAGATGTTCCTCCATGCTTGACGTGGCTCCAGCCTTCTGAGGACCCGGACTGCTCATGGGGAAAGGTGGCTGCAACAACAGGGAAACATCATCCTTCAGCCTCTGCCGGAGACCCCTTCTGCCTCTCCCCTCGCCCGGCCCCTGCACCCACCCAGTCCCCTGTGTACCCACCCTTTCACCCTGTGGTGAGTTCTGGGCCTTGGCCGTGGCGGTAACCCAGGTCATGCCCGTGTTAGGAGACATCAGAGGGTGCCCTATGCAACCCCAGGACACAGGCACAGGGGTCCTGGACATCTCTGTGGGGTCACAATTGCCCCAAGCTGCCCCCAGAGCTGGCGCACACTTACTCAGGCTGGAGTCTCTCCAGCTGGGCTGCTGCTGCCATCTCCTCCGCTGGGAGAAGGTTTTCAGCCTTTCTCCACCTCTTGCTGACCTCCCTTCTCCTGGGCTGGGCTGGAGGGTGGGGAGTCCAAGTGCCTCCAGTGCCGAGTGCCTGACAAGGAGGAGATGCTCTGAGCAAACCAGAGGGCAAACACAGGTGCCGATTCCCAGACGACCTCTTGAAAGGAGCCTGCAGCTGGACCTGGGAGCTGGGACACTCAGCACCGCATGCCCAACATCACGGCTGACGGCTCCTTTTGCCTCTTGGATCCTGCTCCCAATCTCTCCCAGGGAAAAACCCCTGCCCTGCAACTGGGTGTCAGTCCTGCTACCACCCCCTGCAGACCTGCCACCCTGGCTGCCCTGACAGAGAGGGTCGCTGCTGCTCTCAGCAGTATCAATTGCTGCCCGTACCTGGGGCAGCTGTCGGTCCTCCCCTGCAGACCAGGCTTCCTACGCCACCCATTCTGCCTTTGCTTGCCCTCGCTGCTCTTGCCACCGGGTCTTCGCTTGCTCCCACTCTGCGGACAGCTGCCAGACCTCCACGAGGGGATGGAAATGCAGCAGCAAGCAGGATTAGTCTCAGCTCCTGGAGGGGCTTCCTTTGGGTCTGACCCACTTTGCTGCCCCTTGCCTCAGCCGGTCGGTCAGCTTTGCCCCTAACAGATCAGGGGCCGTGGAGTCACGCCAGGCTCTTCAACTCATGGCAAACACAGCTGAGTGACCAAAGACCTCCACTGTCAACGACCTAGGAAGGACTTACACGTTTTTTCCAGAGCCCCTGGCCAGAATAAAGTGTTTCATGACAACCCAGGGGGCAATAACAGGCGGAAACGGTGTGCAGCACCTTCCTTTTCAGGAAGAAGGTCTGAAGGAGGTGAGAGACAGGTTCCAATGAACGCAAGCCACGGGATCCTTTCAGGGTGGCTCTCTGCACAAAGAGGCTTTTGCTGAGTCTCAAACAGCACGGTAGTCACAGCAAGGCACGTACCCGCAGCGCTCTCTTGCAGCCTTCAGACGATGGGAATGCAGCGTTGGGCCTGCCTGGACGAGCTGGCTCCTGCCTGCCTGCCTCCTTCGTCCTGAGGGATCTGCCTGCACATGGGGGGAGCACGCTGCAAAAGAAACAACAGGAGGAGTCAGCATGAGCGCGGGGCAGTTTTGTCTCCCATTTTCACCCGGTATCAAAGCTCCCCAGGCTGGCAGAAGAAGTGGGGCAGGTGGGGCCGTTTCCCATGGCAAGCTGGAGCCTTTCCTGAGCCTCGTCAGACGGATGGGAAAGGACTGCACCTCAGGTCTGGTGTAAGGGCATGCCAAGCGATGGAGGGTGCACCAACATCCTCCACCTTCCCCACTAAGGGGCCCACGATGGGGAAAACAAGCTCATAAAAAATGTGGGGCATGCGTCGGGGACCTTCCTGAGTCCCTACAGCCAGAGTGTCCAAAGGAGATGTCTTGCCTACATGGGCGCAAAGGTCCCTTTCCCCCTTCCCACAAGGGTCTCGCCTGGCAGAAGGCTTCTTCCCTGTGTCTTGCTGCCTGGTGCCCGGCCCCCGGTTTGGCAGCACAGCGAGGGAAAACTTCACCCACCTCTGCAGCAGCTTCTCAGGATGCCCCTCTGCACCTGGGAAAGGAGGAAGCTCTTCAGAGCAGCCCTGTGGGGCATGTGTTTTAACCAGGCTGTGGTCACCCAGCGTGGGGCCGGGCCCCACTGGGACAGCAGGGCCCCACCTGGACAGCAGGGCCCTGTTCCCGTACCTCTTTTTGATTGCTTCAGCCTGTTTCCCAGCAGGTTCCCTGCTGACCCAGGGACACCTGGAGGGAGCCCAGAGGGCAAAGAGAAAGTGACACCGTGCGCTGGTCCTTTGCTGCTGAGCTGGGCCAGACTCCTGGGACAGAGGGAGCTCCTGGCAAGTGGGCAGCGCTGCACAGAGACACCTCTGCCCACGAGCAGCCCCTCTGCAAAGCACAGCAGGGCTCAGGGCACTGCCTGCAGGCACAGAGGGGAGAGGAGCAAGGCAGAGAGAGGTTAAAGGCAATGCAGAGGATAAGGATACCGAGAGCTGACTGGGGGAAAAAAGTTGCAGCTACAGAACTAGCTGAAACTGGCAGATGCAAGCAGAATGAAGAAGAAAGTGACCAAGGAAACAATTCCAGGAGAAAGAGGTAACTTCAGAAGGCGGCCAGCCCAGCGACCAAGCAAACCAGTAAGAAATCAAGAGACCACTGACCAGAATTAAGTGATTGGACTCGGGGTGGTACGTTGGGGTACTTGGGGTGATGGGTGGTACGTTCCAGGAAATCTGCCCATAAGGGTATAATGGGGGTGCGTGATCTGCAGTAGGGGTCCCTCCTTGGAGCCACCCACCTCGAGCTGCTCTGCATGTCAGATAAATAAACCACTTACTAACTCAGGGGATTGGCGAGTCGTCTTCTGCGAGCAGAAACCTAGGGCCGAGCCCTGTTGAGGTGGCACCCGCATAATTCCTACCATGGTCTAGGGGCTGGCTGCACAATTCCCAAAACAACAAGCCAGGGGCCTGCTCCTGCCCTATCACCTACTCAGGCACATGTGACATCACAAGAAGCTGCCGAAGCCAGCTGCATGCTCCTGCCCTAAGACCTACAGAGCCACCATTGACATCACAAGCACCTGCAAAAGCCAGCTGTTCAGTCATACCCAAACAGCTACTTAGACACCAGTGACATCACAAGCAGCTGTAGAAGCCAGGTCGTGCTCCTGCCCTATCACCTACTCAGCCACCTATGACATCGCAATCATCAGCACAAGGCAGGGGCCTGTTCTTGGCCTGTTGTCCACTCATACACCTATGACACCGCAATCATCAGCACAACGCAGGGGCCTGTTCCTGCCCTGTCAGCTACTCAGCCACCATTGACCTCACAGGCATCTGTACAAGCCAGGTGCCTGCTCCTGCTCTATGACTTACTCAGCCACCTATGATATCACAAGCACCTGCAGAAGCCAGGTGCATGCTCCTACCCCAATAGCTGCACAGCCTTCATTGACATCACAAGCACCTGCACCAGCCAGGTGTCTATTTATACCCAGACAGCTACTTAGCCATCAGTGACAACACAAGCAGCTCTACAAGACACATCCTGCTCCTGCCCTATCAACTACTCATGCACCTATGACATCACAAGCACCTACACAAGCCAGGTGCATACTCCTGCCCCATCACCTGCTTGGGTGCCACCTATGACATCGCAAGTAGCAGCACGTGCCGGGGTCGTGCTCCACGCCTATTGGCTACTCAGTCAACAGTGGCCCTCCAGGAACCTGAAGAAGTCAGGGGCATGCTTCTGTCCTACCACCTCATCCGCTATCACTTACATCACAAGCAGCTGCAGAAGCCAGGGGCATACTCCTGCCCTATTACCTACTCAGGCACATATGACATCATAAGCACCTGCACAAGCCAAGAAACAAGAAAGATCAGCCACAGACATGCAGAGAACTGGACAGCCACATACTTGGTGCCTACACAGTAGCAGTATCAAGGCCCTGCCGAGACACAAAAGATTAAATTAATGTGCCGTTTTTCTACACAGGAAGCAACTAAGGATCAACTCAATACAACCATCTGTGGTTACGTATTTTCACAAGAGGCACACGCTGCTTCAGCTTCTACCTTTCAGTCTCTTACCCATGAGAAGCATTACCCATGCTCCTGTGCCTGCAGCACCCCTGGGCCTGGGCCTGGGCCCAGGCCCCACCTGCATCTCACCAGTTTCTCCTCAGGCCACTCAGCCTCTGCCCCCTCCAGCCCCGCCCCAGGCCAGCTGTGACTGACAGGCCACCTCCTGCTGCGCTGATTGGCTCAGCTGTGGCCAATGGCACTACTGTTGCTGGGCTGGCTGGAGCCAGCTGGCACCAGCTGGGCGGGCAGGGGCAGCCCAGGCCTCTCCTCCCAGAGCTGCCCTGCCCCCGCTGCCCTCCCACACTGCCACAGACCCTGGGGTGGATCCTGGTCATGGGGGGGTGATTTTGGGCAGCCATGGCCATGGGCAGGAGGAGCTGCCTGTGATTATCCTGTAGCTTTTTTGGGCTTTAATTCAGGCATCTTCAGAGGAATAAAGTCAAACGCCAGCAGCTTCTGTCCAGGCCCTCTCCTGGAGCAGACAGGCTGTCCAGGAAAGGGCCCTGTCAGGGCACAGGCCTCATCCTGCTGCGCTCGCCCAACCCACTCCGCCAGTCGCGGCAACTCACCCCCTGACCGCAGCTCGTTCCTCAGCCAGCCGGGATACTGGACCTGCGGAGAGATGGCCTTCAAGAAGGGCCATTGCCCCTGGAGCTGTTCTCTCAGCAGCTCAAGGTGTGTGCACAGCTCTGCCGTCCCTCTGTCCACTCATGGGGTCTGGGCCTGCTCAGGGAGAGAGGGAAGGGAAGGGGGTTGAGGGGAAGGGACATGACAGGAGGGGAGGAGAGGGGGCAGGAGAGGAGCTGCCGTGGGTTTGCTCTGGAACAGCAAGTCTTTCCCAAAATGTGGGTCTGTCTGTGCTGCCAGCCACAGCCCTGGGCAGGAGGAGCTGTGTGGTGGGAGCTGCTGGTGTCGGCCAGGCCGGCACCTGGCAGGAGGGAGGGCTCTGCCCTCGGTCACACCGCCCATGCTGAGCCCAGCCCCCAGGGCCTTCCTCAGGCCTCGCCTTCCCCCGGGGCTGAGGAGAAGAGACACCCTGTCCTGGCATGGCCCAGGGCATCCTCCTGTGGCCAGAAAAAAGGACGGAGTCCCGTCACTCTCCCTACACAGGCTGACCGCTGTCCTTCGTGTCTGTCCCCGGGGCTCCCCAGCACTGGCAGGCCCCGCAGGGCTTCAGGGCCAAGCAAACGCTGGGGTGCCAGGGGCTCCTGGGGCCCCGGGGCAGCTTTGGGCATCTCCGAAGCTGAGGCACGGCTGCCCCTTTGCTTCTGCAGATGCAGTTATTTGCTGCCCCTTCATGGTCAGAACTGTTTCTCCTCGTGGCACGTGGCTTGGACAGATGATACTTCCCTGTTAGTCGGGGAGAACTTCAGGGAAACGAAGACGTCATAACATGCACACAGGTCGGGGGACAGTGAAAAGGAGCCATGTCAAGGTTGTCCTCCTCTTTCACATCTGAACTCAGATAATTGGGTGCCTCCCAGCACCTGTCAGCTTTTTTTCCTCCAAGCTTCACAGCGTTTTGCCAGTGAAAGCGAGTTGGGCTGAGCTGGTCTTTGGGATAACTCAACTCCTTTCTTTTTTAATTGTGTTCTACGCTTCTCTTTTTTCCCACCTTTTCTTTCTTCTCCACTCCCCCAAAGTTCCATGCTCTATTAAAGGTAATTTTTATTTGACTTCCTGCACAGATCGGAGAGTAGATACAGGATATAAGTATAGGCTGGTCTATACCTTCAGAGCCACAGGCTATAGACTACATAGGTATGGGCTACGGGTGGAGTTACTGTTTGATAATTATCATCTCTTTTCCGTATTCTAAAATAGGCAAGCAATGGGGCAGCAGTGTAATCCTCCTACTGAGAAGTTGGGCTCAGTCTAGAATGATAGGAAGCCCACCCTAACTGATACAGTAGGAAGCGAGACAGAAAAGGAGAATGGTCAAGAGAGCCATTGAAGTAGCAGCTGAAAGCTGGTAACTCCTGCCTACAAGGTGGGAAAGTGTGGGCTGGAGAGGCAGAGGGCTCTGCTGCTAACGCTGGCAACGGGTAAGCAGCAGGTCCTCTTCAGAGGAGGTGACAGGCATCTGAGTCTTTCAAAAGGTCCTTCGCAATTGCTGTGAACTGGGGCCCTGCGACAGTGATGGCAAAGCCATCAGACTGCAACTCGGTTCGGTGTGTTTCGTTTTCGGTACCCATTTCATTGAGCTAGAATTATTTCTTTGCAATTAGGTGACGGGGATCTTCTTGCACTGATCTTCTCTTTCTGGAGCGCGTCCTGACATCCATTGTCATCCAGAGCTTTCCCCTCTATTCCAAAGAGGAGCAATGGTCATGATGTGGAATGACTCCTGTAAGTAATGACTTCAGCACTAAGCTTGGATTTTCTGCATCGCTGAAGACAAACGGACATAGCAGGTGCTCCATCCCTGACTTTTAATGTGCTTAAAATCTAGAGGGAATAGGCAGGTGTTTCCTCCTCATCATCCCCTTCCTCCTCTTCGTCCTGCGTCTTGTTGCCTCCTGTTGCCTCCTCCTCCTTCTCCTGTTGCTTCCTGTTGCTTTCTGTTGCCTCCTGTTGCCTCTTCCTCTTCCTCCATGTTGCCTCCTTCTCTTCTCTTCCTCCTCCTCCTGTTGCCTCCTGTTGCCTCCTGCTGCCTCCTCCTCTTCCTTCTCCTCCTGTTGCCTCCTGTTGCCTCCTCCTCCTCTTGCTTCTCCTTGCCTCCTGTTGCTTCATGTTGCCTCCTCCTCCTCCCGTTTAAACCTGTTGCCTCCTTCTCCTGTTGCCTCCTGTTGCCATATGCTGCCTCCTCCTCCTCCTGTTGCCTCCTTCTCCTGATTCCTCCTGTTGTCTTCCCCTTCTTTAGTTGCTTCATATTTCTTCCTGTTGTGTTCTACTACTCCTCATGTTGCCTCCAGTTGATTCCTGTTTCTTCTTCCTCCTCCTCTTCCTCCTGTTGCTTCCTTTTGCCTCTTGTTGGCTATTCGTTCTCCTCATCCTTTTACCACCTGTTGCCTCTTCTGGCCTCTTTCTCCTCCTCCTGTTGCCTTCTTTTCCCTCCTGTTCCCTTCCCCGCTTCTTGCCTCCTGTTCCCTTCCCTTCTTTCTCCTCCTCCTCCTTCTGTAGCTTCATATTTTTGCATGTTGCCTCCTCCTCCTCCTGTTGCCTCCTGTTGCCTGCTGCATACTCCTCCTCTTCTTGTGCTTCCTCTTGCCTCCTCATCCTCTTCCTCCTTCTCCACATGTTGCCTCCTTTTACCTCTTCCTCCTCATCGTCCTGATGCTCCTGAGTGGAAGGGAGAGACGAGTGCCATGGAGCAATCCTGTGTTTGAACTGCATTCACTGCCATTCAGATCTGAAGAAGCATACTGAAGTATTTCAAGGGAGCTTCTCTGTTCTGTTGGCTTACAGACGTGCCTGGAGGTGACGGATATCCAGCCTCGCGGCTGGATTCCATGGCTGTCACGCTGGGAGATCGCCTGGGTAGTCATGGCTTTTTACTTCCTTTGAGAGCTGCCAGCTCAAAGCCCAAACGCGAGCGAGGCATCTCTTGCAGCTGGCACAATATACACCTGCATCGTGTGCGCCATATCATTACGTGATCCCCTCATATGTTGTGCTATTCAGTTATGACAGTGTATATCACAAGGTACGATGGAAACTTCTCGTCTGTGTTTGGTTGCAGCTGTGGGTACAGGGAGGGCTTTTCCGACTTCTCGGCTGGATCCTACGCTGGAGCTCACCTGGCAGCCCAGGGGTGAGTAGGCAGTCTTGGCTGACTTTACAGACTAGGCACTCCTTTTCAATATTTTATTTCTGTGAATTTTAACTTCATAATTGCCGTTAAGGTCCTCAAAAAGCAAAGGATAAAGCTGAAATAGGAAACTCTTCTGAGCGGTCATCAGAATTGCTAAAGGAACTCCTGAAGGAGTGGGTATATATCAGTCTTAACCAGAAGACTTGGGAAGCTGAGGTTTTAGAGGCATGCATGGACAAGCAGTAGCCTACACAGCAGGAAGGGATCGATCGGAGCCTCACTGCGGTGACGCTCAATTTCACGCCTTGCACGTGCTGGCAAGCTGCAGAGATTTTCCAGAGCCTCTGCTGCCCGTTATGGTTCCAGCTGAGTCCCAGGGACAGCTGCTGCCCCAGTTATAGCGTTACTGGTCAGAGCCGTTCTGGGCAGACGTTGGTACCCAGCTGGCAGGAACTGGCGGTGCTCACTCCTTGAATGCATGAGGGACTTGCCAAGGAGTTCATTCCTGATAAGCCGTGAGAGGGCAAGCACCCTGGCCGTTGCCAGCGGGGAGAGTGCCACTGGGAGGTGGAGAGGATGCGCAGACAGCTTGGGGTCGCTGGGAGCGGCCGACCTTGCCTGGGCTGCAGGCATCCCCCATTCAGGATCGGAGCGCCCCAGCTTCACAGCCTGGTCCAGCCCCGTTGTTCTCCTTGATGTCTGAGGACTCTCGGTGACAGCTCGGGGTCAGGGACGGGTGAAAGCTGGACACCCAGCTTGAGGCTGGACACCCAACTTGAAGGCAGCTAAAATGAAGGGCTGTGCATTCAGTCTCGGGTGGTTTAGCTGTCTGTTTCTAGTTGTGTTTTCAAACACTTGGTTGAGGGTTTCCTCTTGTTTTGGGGGACTGTGGGCTCTTCACTGCCACTTGTGAAAGTTCCCAGAATATGGTTGCAAGAGCTGGGGGTTGCAAGAGCTGGGTCCCCCATGTGTGTCTGTTACCCTGACCACGTGATGGAGTTGGCATGATGGGAAGTGCTTCTCAGGAGGGCTCTTTCCCCAGCTGAACCGGCTACAGGGTCTTCCTGTCCTCTCTGAAGGAAGTAATTTACCATCATCTTGCAGTTTGCCAAAAATGTACTAAGTGAAATGTGAACAAGAAGGTGCCATGCAATCTCCTAGTCTCTCAGCAGGTCAGGATTTCCTGCCTACTGGTAAACTGGAAAGGGTCTAGCGCTTACACTTTTCTCCATGAATGACACGTTGTTCGGACTAGTGACTAGGTGCATCCCCAAATGCCCAGGCTTTGTTTCTCTAGTGTATTTGGAGAAGTATTGCCTCCTGAAGGTACCGTGTTCCTGATGAGGAACGGCCACTTCTAATTAAGCTGACCCACCTTCTTTCTAAAGAGACGGACGGTGAGACTGTGGAGAAGGAGGCACTCCAGGAAGGAGGGGGTCTCGCGGTGCCAGTCTCCAATGAAAAAACAGGGGCAATTCAATCAACAGGCGTGCCAGGTAATTGCTATCCTTCGTTCATCCAGTGAAATAAGTCAGTGCGTGTCTGCAGGCTCTTCCCCTGCTGCCCACTACTGCATATGGTGTCAACAGCCAAACTATTAGTGCAGAGCAAGCGTTCTAAAAGAAGCCAAGAACGGCTCTCTGAGGAGGACTGTCATCTCTGGGGTGGTGAGGCTATTGCCATCAGGAAACACGGAACGGGCGTTGGACAGGGCTGCTTCCGGACATGCCAGCTGCCCCAGAGCACCGGAGATCTGGCCTCAACGCCCAGAGAGGTCCATGAGGTGGGGGGCCTCGGTTGCACAGGGCCCCGCCAGGTGGGCAGGATGGGGCAGTCTCAGTCTCCCACCCCTCTGGGAGCCCCGCCCTCTTGAGGTGACATGTGGGGGCGGGGCACGCTGGGGGCGGTGCTTGGGGGAGGGGCAGTGCCCCAGTGGCATGACTGCAGTGGGGAGGCCGGGCTGTGAGGTCACAGAGCCCCGCTGGGCCGCGCTGTGATGTGCACTGCCGGGCCGCGGGCACCGCTTCAGCAGTGCCAGCAGCGCCAGCAGCGGCAGTGGCAGCAGCAGCAGCGGCAGTAGCAGCAGCGGCAGCAACATGATGCAGGGGCGGGGGACCATGGCCCCCCCCCACCTCCTTATCCTCCTCCTGGTGGCCCTGCGAGCCTGGGACGTCGGGGCTGCTCCGTGGCGAGCGCGGGGATTAGGTAGGCGGGCAGGCGAGGGCCAGCACCCAGCCCTGGCAGCATGGTGCACCACTCTCCACTCCTCGGGGTGACAGCGGGGCTGGGCTCGTGGTGGGGCAGGGCCAGGAGAGCAGCGGGGCTGGAATGGGCCAGGTGAGCCGTGTCCAGCTCCGCAGGCAAGTGGGAAACAGATGCCCCGCAGGGAGGCGCAGGGGGCTGCAGCCTCTGCGGGGGCATTTTCCAGGTGAACGGTGGGGCCAGGAGCGGCACCGCGGGGTGAGAATCCGTCCCTACAGACGGCCCTGTGTCGCCCTGACCCAAGGAAGCCTTTCACAGGCACAGCCATGCCCAGGGCCTGACTCTGCCGCTCCTAGGCTGGGTCCTGGCTTTCAGCCTCGGGGACATCTGTCCTCGGGAGATGTCTTCTCAGGACATCTGTCCTCGGGAGATGTCTTCTCAGGACAACGGGAGCATTCCTGCTGTAGCCCTGCAGTGCTCTCCTTGGGCAAACCCAGGTCCCCATGGGACACACAGCCCCGGCCTGCAGCCCGGGGAACAGATGGGGCAGCACTGGTGCAGACTCTCACTGGCCAGCGGGCTCTTCTCCACGAGACATGTGAATGATAATTTGTTTCCTCTGGTGCTTTCGTGTGGGCTTCCTTTGTGCACTGTAGAGACCTCCCAGTAAGAAATCCCCGAGGGGACATACGTTTGTCCAGCCGGTCCTTGAGGGGTGTTGCACATGGCCTGGAAACAGTGTGTTGAGAGCTTCCGGGTGCCAGCCAACAGGTCGCCCAGGCCCCTCTGCAGCTTTGGAAATCTCCACCCACGTCTGGGTCCCCCGTCATTACCTGACCCCCCTCCAGTCACTGCAGGTCACTGAGAAAGAAGTAGATCACAACATCTAACGGAAACATGCTTGGTTACAGCTCTGCCAGTAGGTGACGGCCACCCGACTCCTCAGCCAGATCTCGTCTGGGAGCCTCAGGGTGATCCCACAGGTATGTCGCTTGAACGAATGAGCATGTAGGCTTTAATATTCTCTTCATATGAAATTTAACTTCATATTTGCTTGGCTGGCGCTCAGACATGCAGAAGAGCAGAGAGGCAAAGGGTCGGGCTCGATGATGTGCCCCGGGGCGCTCTGCTTTGCAAAGTGTTCTTTCCCAGCCTCTCCGACCCTGCGCTGCTTCCAGCGACTGCTGCAAAGCCAGGCCTGTTGGGGTTGAGTTTAGAGCTGGTGTGAGCTCCAGGGAGTCCTTTCTCCCGACAGCTCCGTGCATGGTTTGGTTTAGACCGACATGGTCTAGGCACCCAGTAACTGGCTGCACGATGCTCCTGAGTGGAAGGGAGAGACGAGTGCCATGGAGCAATCCTGTGTTTGAACTGCATTCACTGCCATTCAGATCTGAAGAAGCATACTGAAGTATTTCAAGGGAGCTTCTCTGTTCTGTTGGCTTACAGACGTGCCTGGAGGTGACGGATATCCAGCCTCGCGGCTGGATTCCATGGCTGTCACGCTGGGAGATCGCCTGGGTAGTCATGGCTTTTTACTTCCTTTGAGAGCTGCCAGCTCAAAGCCCAAATGCGAGCGAGGCATCTCTTGCAGCTGGCACAATATACACCTGCATCGTGTGCGCCATATCGTTACGTGATCCCCTCATATGTTGTGCTATTCAGTTATGACAGTGTATATCACAAGGTACGATGGAAACTTCTCGTCTGTGTTTGGTTGCAGCTGTGGGTACAGGGAGGGCTTTTCCGACTTCTCGGCTGGATCCTACGCTGGAGCTCACCTGGCAGCCCAGGGGTGAGTAGGCAGTCTTGACTGACTTCGTAGACTAGGCACTCGTTTTCAGTATTTTATTTGTCAGAAATTTAACTTTATACTTTCCGTTAAGGTCCTCAAAGAGCAAAGGACAGAGCCGAAATAGGAAACTCTTCCGAGCAGTCATCAGGACTGCTAAATGAACTCCTGAAGGAACTGGACAAAGCAGCACGTGGTGGGTATATACCACTCTTACCAGAAGACTTGGGAAGCTGAGGTTTTAGAGGCATGCATGGACAAGCAGTAGCCTACACAGCAGGAAGGGATCGATCGGAGCCTCACTGCGGTGACGCTCAATTTCACGCCTTGCACGTGCTGGCAAGCTGCAGAGATTTTCCAGAGCCTCTGCTGCCCGTTATGGTTCCAGCTGAGTCCCAGGGACAGCTGCTGCCCCAGTTATAGCGTTACTGGTCAGAGCCGTTCTGGGCAGACGTTGGTACCCAGCTGGCAGGAACTGGCGGTGCTCACTCCTTGAATGCATGAGGGACTTGCCCAGGAGCTGATTCCTGATAAGCCGTGAGAGGGCCAGCACCCTGGCCGTTGCCAGCGGGGGGAGTGCCCTTGGGAGGCGGAGAAGATGCGCAGACAGCTTGGGGTCGCTGGGAGCGGCCAGGATTGGAGCACCCCAGCTTCACAGCCTGGTCCAGCCCCGTTGTTCTCCTCGATGTCTGAGGACTCTCGGTGACAGCTCGGGGTCAGGGACGGGTGAAATCTGGACACCCAGCTTGAGGCTGGACACCCAACTTGAAGGCAGCTAAAATGAAGGGCTGTGCATTCAGTCTCGGGTGGTTTAGCTGTCTGTTTCTAGTTGTGTTTTCAAACACTTGGTTGAGGGTTTCCTCTTGTTTTGGGGGACTGTGGGCTCTTCACTGCCACTTGTGAAAGTTCCCAGAATATGGTTGCAAGAGCTGGGGGTTGCAAGAGCTGGGTCCCCCATGTGTGTCTGTTACCCTGACCACGTGATGGAGTTGGCATGATGGGAAGTGCTTCTCAGGAGGGCTCTTTCCCCAGCTGAACCGGCTACAGGGTCTTCCTGTCCTCTCTGAAGGAAGTAATTTACCATCATCTTGCAGTTTGCCAAAAATGTACTAAGTGAAATGTGAACAAGAAGGTGCCATGCAATCTCCTAGTCTCTCAGCAGGTCAGGATTTCCTGCCTACTGGTAAACTGGAAAGGGTCTAGCGCTTACACTTTTCTCCATGAATGACACGTTGTTCGGACTAGTGACTAGGTGCATCCCCAAATGCCCAGGCTTTGTTTCTCTAGTGTATTTGGAGAAGTATTGCCTCCTGAAGGTACCGTGTTCCTGATGAGGAACGGCCACTTCTAATTAAGCTGACCCACCTTCTTTCTAAAGAGACGGACGGTGAGACTGTGGAGAAGGAGGCACTCCAGGAAGGAGGGGGTCTCGCGGTGCCAGTCTCCGACAAAAAAACGGTGGCAATTCAATCAACAGGCGTGCCAGGTAATTGCTTTCCTCGGTCATCCAGTGTCATAAATCACTGCGTGTCTGCAGGCTCTTCCCCTGGTGCCCACTAATGCACATGGTGTCATCAGCCATACTGTTAGTGCAGAGCAAGTGTTCTAAAAGAAGCCAGGAATGGCTGTACCTCCCACGATGTGCAGGACACACTAAGGTACAGAATTCTTCCTCCAGGTGTGGATTGCAAGAGAAACGCAAATGCTACAGATCCTAATGGTTTCCGGAAATTCTTCATAGAAGGCGCCGTGGCGGTCTTGGGCTGCGTGCTGCTTGGGATGGTATTGTGGTGTGTGATCCGCCTGTGGAGGAAGAGAAAACGGTGAGTTGTTGGCGGGGGGTGTTGCCAAACCTCTGTATTAGGTGGCTGCTATTAGCCATGAAGCATTTAGAGGTCGGGTATCCTGGCATGCCGAGTTAGTTACTGGCCAGACTCTACGGACATTTCTGCTGTAAGATGTTTTAACCGGCCTCTCCATTCATGGGCAGTCTTCTCTGAAACCTGGTCTTACTGTTGCAAGTATGAGTTAAAAGTGACACTGCCTCGACAAAAGCAGACCCAGCCACAGACAGAGGCAGAGCAAGGTCCAGAAGGAAAACGACGAGGGGTGATACTGCCATAGAAAGTGAGAAGCACAATAGTGACATCTCCCTCCCAGCGGACGTCCCAGCAGAAATCACCCTGTTAGGTGATGCCGTAAATCCCAGATGTTCACCTCGGCCAAGGTGTCCCAGCAGCTCAGACCGTGGTGACGAACCTTCCCAGCTATCAGCCTTGCTTTGGAGAGAGAGAGAGTCAGTCTGTCCCGTCTGCTCCCAAACACTGCCAGAGCGTGTGTTCCCAGCAAAGGCAGGGGTTTTGTCTGTGCAGGGGTATGTATCTCTTTGGATATGGATTCTGAAGAGAGGATGGAGAGCACCTCACCGAACAGAGCGCTGAGGCTTTCTGCTTGTCTGGTCAGGGAAGGGCAGGGGAGCCAAGTGCTGGTCTCTGCCAGACACACTGAGAAAGGAGAACAGGAGGCTCTCCTGGCCCTGCAGTGCCATGCCCAGCTTTGCTTCCCTTGGTCTGCTGGGCTCACGTCTCCTTTCTGGCACATGCAGAGCAGGCAGGTCAGGATGGTCGGGGCCGAGAGGAGATGAGCCATGGGCAGGCGAGTAGAGCTACAACCAAGGGGTGCGGGGCGCCCTGTTTTCTGCATGGAGCTCTCCGTGCCCACAGCTCCCCGGTGCAGCTGCGCGCCCACACCCCATGGGGCACCCAGCACTGCCCTGCACCCTCGACCCTGCCCAGCACCACAGCCACGGCGGGGTCTCAGCAGCCTCCTCTCTCCGCAGGCGCCTCTCCACAGATTTGGAAGCCTGACCCACCTGCTGCAGCCTCCCCTAACACCCAAACAACCGGACCGCTCACCCCATCACCTCTGAGAGACAGACCTGACACCAGCAGCCATCACCTGTGCCTGGAACACCAGCCCGTCTGCCAAGGAGCACCAGCCCGGGCAGCCAGCTGGCCCACCCGCCTCCACCCTGGCCCCCCTGGCTGTCCAACTCAGCCAGCCGCCTGTTGTGGGACCAGCCCGGAGCCCTCCAGCCCCCGAGGAGCTGAAACCACCCCCCGGCTCCCCAAGACCGTTGCCCAGACTCCCGACCAACAGCTTCAGGTGTCGACCGTTCATTTCAGAATAATGGCGGAGCAATAAATACAGATCAGTAGCACAATTGTCCGGGTCGTAATGGCAGCAAAGCCAGGAATTCACCAATTCTGGGCCGAACTTCATACCAAGGCACGGAGGGACGTGGATGCCCACAGTGTCAGCAGGCAGGGAGCTGGGCATGGGACCCGCCGACGGGCTGGGGCAACCCAGCTTCCCTGGTGGGACTGGCCTGCTAAATTCTGAGCCACAGAGGCACTGCTGGGACTCCTTAACAGGTCATCACCCCCACCTCTGCTCCCCGTGCCAGCTCTGTCCTGGGGTGCACAGGACGGCGATACGCTGTAGGGCAATACGAGCCCCAGCCCCTCCCTTGGCTGCACACTAAACAGATCACATAAGGCAAAGCCATAAGTAAAACACAGAGCAGCACAAAGCTGCTATCGAGCCACCACAGAGACACCGTCTGCTCTGCTTTTGGCTGGGATGGAGTCCATTTTCTCCCTAGCAGCCCATACGGTGCCGAGGTTTGGATCTGTGACCAAACCAGTGTTGGTAGCACACCCAGGATTTAGCTGTTGCTGAGCCCTGCTTGCACGGCGCCAAGGCCTACTCTGTTCACACACAGCCCTGCCAGCCAATAAGCTGGGGGTGCAGTGGTACATGAAAAACTGGGCGTGAGCCGGCACTGTGCGCTTGCAGCTCAGAAAGACAAGTGTGTCTTGGGCTGCTGTGGAATTTTGATAACGAGGTGGGATTCCTGTGCACTAAGAACCATTAAGACTGCCCTTGCTATCTCTTGTGGGACCCAGGGGAGTGGAGACTTGCCTGGCTAACACAGGGGAGGTGGCCCTGTGGAGGCAGGACAGCCCTGCTTGTGGTCAGCAAAGAAAGCAAAATAACAGGAATCTGAAGGGTTCTTTGTTTCTTCGAAAGGCTTCGTGTCTGATAACTGACCTTTGCCTCATTACCGGTGAAATGCATATTACAACTCACACCCTGCATATGCTAATGAAGATTAACGAGATCGCACTAAACATATAGGACTATAGCACTCGTCTCTCCACGCAAATCATGCTACACGTCACATATGGGTGGAACCTCGCAGTTTTGGGGATAAAAGACAGAGAAAATGATTGTTAAAGTGGGAGAGAAGAACCTCGATACCTGACGGACCAGTCGATGGGCTGCGTCCTCTTCCTCCACCCCAGGCAGGGACGCCTCTCGGGGTAAGCGCTGCACCTCTCACCCTCTGGGTGAAAGTTATCCCGGGGTTGTTGCATTGCTATCAAGTTTGCTAGCAATATCAACCTTAATTAGTAGCACTATTGTAGTTAGTGATTTTATCAACGGCAATCTCGAATCTGTTTCTGTCGCTTTCAATAAAATAACTGCTTTCGATTTTTGTGCATCTGCTCAGTGCAAGTCCTTTTGCTGGGGCTCTGAATAAACGAATCAGTGAATGTCTCTGACAGAGAAATTTAGAAACTACATTCCTTTTAACGTGACAGCTGCATCAAAAGAGGCGTGGCCAGCAGGTGGAGGGAAGGGATTCTGCCCCTCTACTCCATTCCCCTGCAACCCCGGCTGGAGCACTGCATCCAGCTCTGGGCTCCCCAGCGCAAGAAAGACATGGACCTTTTAGAGCAGGTGCAGAGGAAGCCACAGAAATGATCCCAGGGCTGGCACAGCTCTCCTGCGCAGAAAGGCTGAGAGAGCTGAGAGAAGAAAAGGCTCCAGGGAGACCTTTCTGTCGCGTTTCAGTATATAAAGGGGGCTTATAGGAAAGGCACAGAGAGACTTTTTACCAGGGTCTGTATTGACAGGACAAGGGGCGAGGGTTTAAAGCTGAAAGAAGGTAGGTTTTGATTGCACGTAAGGAAGAAATGTTTTACGGTGAGGGTGGTGAGACGCTGGAACGGGTTGCCCACAGAAGTTGTGGACGTCCCATCATTGGAAGTGTTCCAAGTCGGGTTGGAGGGCACTTTGAGCAACCTCCTGGGGGAGGCTAGGGCTGCTAAGTTTTCTCCCTCTCGCAGCAAACACAAGGCAATAGCTTTACGTTGCCTGCGTTCCTCTGCGGACGTGAACTGCTGTCAGGATGTGCTGCGCGGGACAGCCAACAGCTCTGGACTCGTGACACTATTGCAGCTGCGAAAGCTGGTTGTGTTACAACTGCTGTGAGCAGGAGTATGGACCCAGCCATGTGGTGCCCTGTGATGGGTGCTGAACTGGGCTGAAGGACAACAGAAAGGGCTTCTTAAAATACGTTCACAGCAAAAGCAGGATCAGAGATCACGTTGGTCCGTTGCTTGATGAGCTCGGTCACCTCACAAATAGGGCTGTAGACAAAGCAGAGACGTTTCGGGCCTTCTTCCCCTCTGTCTTTAACATCGATGATGGGCCCTGGGACCCGCCCCACGCCCCCAGCCCCCAAGCCCTCTGTAGGAAGACTGTGACTGGGGGCATGATAAACTCCCAGCCAACTCAGAAATTTCTGAGACTTGCTGCTCCAGCTGGATACACCTAAGGCTACGGGGCCCAATGGGATTCGTCCCAGCGTACTGAAAGAGCTGGCCGATGGTATTGCGGGACCTCTCTCCATTATTTTTCGACGGTCTCGGGAGTCTGGAGAGGTCCCAGTCGACCAGAAGCTGGCAAATGTTGTCCCAGTTCTCAAGAAGGGTAAGAAGGAAGACCCTGGTAATTACAGGCCTGTCAGTCTCGCTTAACTGCCAGGTAAAATTTCGGAGGTCATTCTGGGAGTTATGGAGAAACACTTGAGAGACAACGCAGTCATTGGTCATAGCCAGCACGGGTTCATGAGGGGAAAGTCCTGCTGAACTAACTTAATTTCCTTTTACGACAAGGTCACCCGTCCAGTTGACCAAGGGAAGCCAGTAGATGTGGGTTTTCTGGAGCTTGGCAAAGCTTTTGCTACCGTCTCTCACAGTACCCTTCTGGACAAAATGTCCAGCCTACAGCTAGTCAAGCCCATGTTAGGTTAGGTGAACAACTGGCTGACAGACCGGGCTCAAAGTGTTATAGTAAAGGGGGTTACATCAGGCTGGCCGGCAGTGAACAGTGGGGTTCCCCAGGGCTCAGTTTTAGGCCAGAGCTCTTTAATGTTTTTACAAAAGATCTGGAGGCAGGAGTTGAATGTTCCGGCCCTCTCCTCCCCTTCCCCTCGGGGCTCCATGCAGAAGAGATGACACCTCTCCACATTGTTGGGGCAGGACCGGGGGATGGGAAAGGGACTCACATCACACTTGGCAATCAACAACTCCCTCACGGAGCACTGGCAGACCTTGCGCAGGCCGGCTGGGCCTCCCTTTCCTGCCGGTGGGATGTGGCAGGCTTTGACCCTCGCAGCCACTGTCGAGCGCACGGGGCTGTGCCACTTGCAGGGCGCAGGGTCGGTGGGGGGGGGTCACTGAGGACCCCCAACCCTCCTGCAACATGGCTGCCACCGTCTTGTCGAGGGGACCGCAGGCACGGGATGAGGAGGGGGCTGGAGCCCAGGGCTTATGAGGGGAGGTGGAGGGTGGTCCCTGTGCCCAGGGGCAGCCTTTCTCTCGGGCAAGCAACAAGGCAGGTGGGAGCGAGCCCCAGGAAAGGGGCCCTCAGCCCCCGTGGCCCTCTTCCTTCTCCCACATTTGGGCGTCTTTGAGGCCACAGGCCCCCCACGCCCAAACCCGCCATGTTTGGTCACACGCATTGGCCACAGTCACAATCGCCATCACAGTGGCCTCCTGCTGTCACCAGCCACCTCACTGCCTTTTGTTCCGGCCCTATAAAAACAGGGGCCCCTGCAGCTGGCCCACAGTTTGCCGAGCTTCCAGGCCCTCGCATGCCAAGCATGCTTGGAAGGAAGAGGAGCCGGAGAAGCGAGGTGGATGGCTGCCCACCTTTGCGCCGGACGCCACAGAGCCCCTTACCGCAACCGCGGAGGAGGAGGGTGCCTCACAGGAGGAGGAGCAAAATCACCCCTCGTGCCATGAGCGCCGTTGACCTCGCTTCTCTGGTCGACGGCATGCAGCACCTGGCTATAGGCCCACCAGGGAATGGCGGGGAACCCAGGCGTGTCGATCTGCCAGGGAGCAGCGGGAGCAGCGAGGCAGGGGGCTGCCCACCTTTGCGTGGGACAGCACAGAGATGGTTCCTGCAACCGCCAAAGAGGAAGGCACCTCCCAGGAGCCTGAAGAAGGACAATCAGTGGAAAAAGAGGAGAAGGAACATCCCGCCTCGTGCCAAGAGAGCAAGGGCTCGCGCTCATGCCGAAGCCCTGCAGCACGCAACTGTGGCGGCCACACAGGGGAACAGCACGGGGGCCTGGCGTGTCTATCTGCTGAGGCACGGTGTGAGGCCCAGGCATGACAGCCCACCAAAGGATGGCGTGAGGCCCACAGAGGTGCATCCACCTCAAGAAGAATCATCGCTGGCAGTGGGTCCACCTGCCACAGGGATCACCTGGCAGTACCCCAGACGTCCAGGCTCCTTTGTGTGAGGTGGCACCAACAGCGTTGCAGGAGCAGCCGGCAGGATCCCTACCGGCGGCTCGCCCTCCGCACCTTCACGACTGGGCAATAAACAACAACAAAAGAATAAAAATGCTTTTGTCCTCCCTTATTTGGCACTTTGGTGACTGCATCTGCACTCCCATGTCCCCTCTCGGTCTCTGTCTTGGAGTAGGAGGCTCTTTCTGGAAGCTTTCTGTTTCCATGCCCACCTTCATGCTTTGGCGGTGCCTGACATTCTGGGGTTTTCTGGGCTGTAGCAGCAATAGGTTGAGAATAGTTTTTTAAATGGAGTACAATTAGCATAAGAAAAGCCACAAGAACCCTAGGGGTTTCTTGTTTCCAAAGATTCTTTTAGGTGATTGCAATGTCTCAGTCGTTAAGTGGGAATATCATGCAGCGGATACAAACAAGTTCAGGAAATTCCAGAAGCACATTGAAGGTAACTTTTTGGTGCGGCTACTAAGGGAGCCAACTAGGGAAGGTGCCCTACTAGATTTGTTGATTGTAAACAAAGAGTTTCTTGTCGCGCGGGTATGCAAAATGCAGTCGTATCTGTAATATCCTCTGCAGCTTCCACGGTCCCTGTATTGCTAATGCTCTCTGCCAGTGCATGTGCATCGGTAATGGTATCTTCATCTGTGACGGTGTCCCTATTGAAATGGTATCTGTAATGCTCTCTGCAGTAGTGCATGCAATGATATTTGCGTGCAACATGGTATCTGCAATTGTTTCTGCATCTGCCGTTGTATCCGTATCTGCAATGACATCTTCATTTACAAGGGTGCCTGCAACTGCAATGGTATCTGTAGTGGTATCTGTATGTCCAGTGGTATACCCCTATTCAACTGACTCCTTAAAAAATACCTGCAGCGTTTTGGCACCTGTAATGGTACCATGGCATCTCCATTTGAAATGGCATTTGCATCTGCAATGCTGTTTGCATTGGTTTCTGCATCTGAAATGTTATGAGGAATGGATTGTGCATCTGCAAAGGTATCTGCAGTGGTGTCTGCCATGGTATTTGCCTTTGCCATCTCCAGCAGTATTTGCACCTGCAATAGTAGTTGCATCTGCAGTGGTATCTTCAGGGGCGTCTGCAGCAGTATCTTCGGTAGCACCTTCTATATGTTTATTGGTAAGTGTAATGGTATCTGTATGTGTTATTGTGGTGGTTTAACCCCAGCCGGCAACTAAGCACCACACAGCTGCTCGCTCACTCCCCCCGGTGGGATGGGGGAGAGAATCAGAAGAGTGAAAGTGAGAAAAGTGGTGGGTTGAGATAAAGGCAGTTTAATAGGGCAAGCAAAAGCCGCGCAAGCAAGCAAAACGCAAAACAAGGAATTCATTCACTAGTTCCCATTGGCAGGCAGGTGTTCAGCCATCTCCAGGAAAGCAGGGCTCCATCACGCTTAATGGTTACTGGGGAAGACAAGCACCATCACTCCCAACGTCCCCCCCCGTTCCTTCTTCTTCCCCCAGCTTTATATGCTGAGCATGACGTCAGATGGTATGGGATCTCCCTTTGGTCAGTTGGGGCCAGCTGTCCCAGTTGTGTCTCTGCCCAACTTCTCATGCACCTGGTAGGGCACTGTGAGAAGCTGAAAAGTCCTTGACTTAGTAGAAGCACTGCTCAGCAACAACTAGAACATTAGTGTGTTATCAACATTATTCTCATCCTAAATCCAAAGCACAATACTATACCAGCTACTAGGAAGAAAGTTAACTCCATCCCAGACAAAACCAGGACAGTAATGATAGCCGTATCTGTAATTGTAGCTATAACTCCAACTGTACCTGTATCGGCAACTGTATCTGTGTGTGTTTCGAGGTACGCATCTGTTCTTTCTCTGCCTCTCTCTCTCTCTATGTGTAATCGTGTCCATCTCTGTAACTGTACCTGTGCCTGTCTTTGTATTTGTACCCATCTCTGTTTCCTCATCCATAGCCATGTTGGTGACTGTCTGTGTAGGTGTCTGTATATTTATCTGGACCTATACCTGTAACAGCACATCTGTGTGTAATGGTGCCTGCATTCCTATCAGCGCCTTTATGTGTAATGGTTCCTCTGTCTGTCATGGTACCTCTCTCAATAATGGCATCACTTGCTGTATCTGCTGTTGTCTATGTAATTGAATGCATCCTTATATCGCTGACTGCAATTGTGTCTGTATCTGAAGTTTTACCTATTTTGTGCCTGCATCTGCAACTCTATTGGCAACTTAATGTGAATCAGTGTTTGTAATTCTATCAGTCTGGATTATGGCACCAGAACCTGTATTTCTGCTGGTACTGGTATCTGTGTCTCTAATGGTGTCTGCACCCGTAACTGTACCTGTGTCGTGGTTTAGTCCCAACCGGCAACTAATCACCACACAGCCACTCACTCACTCCCCTTCCTCAGCTGGACAGGAGAGAGAAAATACGACAAAAGGCTCGTAGGTCGAGACAAGGACATAGGGAGATCACTCACCAATTACCATCATGGGCAAAACAGACTTGACTTGGGGAAATGAGTTTAAATTATCACCAATCAAAATCAGAGTAGAATAATCAGAAATAAACCCAGATCTTAAAAACACCTTCCCCTCACCCCTCCCTTTTTCCCGGGCTCAACTTCACTCCCGATGTTCCCTACCTCTTCCCCCCGAGCGGCGCAGGGGGACAGGGAATGGGGGTTGTGGTCAGTTCATCACATGTCATTTCTGCCGCTCCTTCCTCCTCACACTCTTCCCCTGCTCCAGCATGGGGTCCCTCCCACGGGAGACAGTTCTCCACAAACTGCTCCAGCATGGGTCCTTTCCACGGGGTGCAGTCCTTCAGGAACAGACTGCTCCAGTGTGGGTCCCCCACAGGGTCACAAATCCTGCCAGCAAACCTGCTCCAGCGTGGGCTCCTCTCTCCACGGGTCCACAGGTCCTGTCAGGAGCCTGCTCCAGCGTGGGCTTCCCACAGGGTCACAGCCTCCTTCGGGCATCCACCTGCTCCTGCATGGGGTCCTCCATGGGCTGGAGGGGGACAGCCTGCTTCACCATGGTCTTCCCCACGGGCTGCAGGGGAATCTGCTCCGGCGCCTGGAGCACCTCCTCCCCCTCCTTCTTCACTGACCTTGGTGTCTGCAGAGTTGTTTCTCTCACATATTCTCACTCCTCTCTTCCCCAGCTGCCATTTCCCCGTTTTTCCCCCACCCTTCTTAAATACTTTATCACAGAGGCGCTACCACTGTTGCTGATTAGCTTGGCCTTAGCCAGTGGCAGGTCCGTCTTGGAGCCGGCTGGCATTGGCTCTATCAGACATAGGGGAAGTTTCTAGCAGCTTCTCACAGAAGCCACCCCTGTAGCCCCTCCTGAAACCAAAACGTTGCCACACAAACCCAATACAACCTGTAACTGTATCTGCATTGACAATGTATCTGCAATGGTGTCTGCAATGCTCTCTCATTCTGTAGTGCCACCTGGAAGAGTATTTGCATCGGCAATGGTATTTGCATCTGCAATGGCATTTGCAATGCTAAATGCTGAATGTGCACTTGTATCTTAATTGTATGTGCAACTGTACCTGTACCTGCAATTGTATGTGTGTTGTGCCTGTATCTGCAATTGTATCAACAATTCAATGTGAGTCCGCGCCTGTAATGATATTGGCATCTGCAGGGTTATCTGCAGTGGTTTGTTCATCTGAAATGGTGCCTGCAATAGCACTTGAACCTGCAATGCCATACGCAAACGCATCTGCATCTGGAATGCTGCATGTGCATCTGTAATGTCGTCTGCAATCTCCAACGCAGACACCATTGCAGATGCAAATACACTTTCAGATGAAGCTGCAGATGGGGATGCTATTGAAGATGCAGGTGCCATTGCAGGTGCCCTTGCAGATGCAGAAACCATTACAGACAGCACTGCAGATGCAAAGGCCATGTCAGACACCACTTCAAATGCAGATGCCATTGCAGATGTAGGTACCTCTGCAGACACCATTGCAGTAGGAGGTGCCATTGACGATACCTTTGAAGATACAGGCACTGGTGCCACTGGAGATAGCATCGCAGATGCAGATACCACTGCAGATGGCCTTGCAGATGCAAGTACCATTTCAGATGCAGTTGCTTTTGGAGTTGCTCTTGAAGATGCTGATGCCATTGCAGACACCCAATTCAGATGCAGATACTGCCTGTACTTTCAGTGGTATATCCACCACTACCCGTACGTGTCTGTAGCTGTACCTATATTTGTAACTGAATGTGTACTCATGTCTGTAGCTCCTCTTGTGGCTGCAATTGTATGTGTAATTCTGTCTGCATCTATGACTGCACCTGCAATTGTGTGGGTAATGGTTTCCGGGACTGTACTTTAATCTGTAATGGTAGGTGTTTTGTGTCTGTATCTGCCATTGTACCTGCAATCGAATTGGTATCTTCCTCATGGTATTGCTGTCTATGGCTGTACCTGGAAAGGCATTGTCAAGGATATCTGCAATGGCATCCGCATCGCTGCAAAGGTATCTGCATCTGCAGTGGCATTTGTAATGCCAGAGAGAGGCAACGAAGCTGGTGAGGGGTCTGAGAACAAGTCTTATGAGGAGCGGCTGAGGGCACTGACGTTGTTTAGTCTGCAGAAGAGGAGGCTGAGGGGAGACCTTATCGCTCTCTGCAACTACCTGAAAGGGGGTTGTGGTGAGGTGGGCGTTGGTCTCTTCTCCCATGTAACTAGCGATACAATGAGAGGAAATGGCCTCAACTTGCACCAGGGGAGGTTTAGACTGGATATGAGGAAAAATTTCTTTACTGAGAGAGTGGTCAAACAGTGGAACTGGTTGCCCAGGGAGGTGGTGGAGTCACCATCACTGGAGGTGTTCAAAAAACGTGTGGACGTGGCACTGCGGGACATGGTTTATTGGGCATGGTGGTGTTGGGATGATGGTTGGACTTGATGATCTTACAGGTCTTTTCCAACCTTAATGATTCTGTGATTCTGTGAGTGTCTGCAGTGGCCTCTGCATCGTCAGTGCTACCTGCATCTGCAACAGCACCTGCCTCTCCTATTGTATCTGCAGCTGACTTTACATCAGCAATGGTCTCTGCAGGGGTTTCTACAGTGGAATCTGCACCTGTAGATGTATCTGCATCGGAAATGGCATCTGCATCTGCAGCAGTATCTGCATATACAATGGTATTGCCTTTGGTTTCTGCATCTGCAACATTGTCAGGAATGGTATATGCATCAGAATCAGCATTGCCACCTGCATCTGCAGTAGCATCTGCAACAGTAGCTGCATCTCCAATGTGGTCTACATCTGCAGTGGCATCTGCACCTCCACTGGGATCTCCATCTTCAATTGTGTGTTCACCTGCAATGCTCTCTGCAATCGTACTTGCCCCTGGAACGGCGTCTGCACTGATACCTGCATCTGTAACGGTGTATGCATGGGGGTGTGAAATGCAATAGCATCTGCAATAAACTCTGCATCTGCTCTGGTCCCTGCATTGGCAACGCTATTTGCCATGGCATCTGCATCGGTAACGGTGTCTGAATTGCAGCGACATCAGCATCTGAAATGGCATCAGTAATGCTACCTGCTGTGGTGTATGCAATGGTATTTGAGAGTGAAGTGGTATCTGCCATGGTATCTGCATCTGCAGTGCTCTCTACTTCTTCAGTGGCATCTGCAATGGTGCGTGCAGCTGCAATGGCATCTGCAAAGGAATATGCAATGGTATCTTTATCTGCAATGATGCCGGCTTTTTCAAGAGTGTTTACATCAGCAGTGCTACCTGCAAAGGTGTCTACAGCTCCAGTGGCATCTGCATCTGCAATGCTGTTTGCATTGGTATCTGCATCAGCCGTGTTATGGCCAATGGATTGTGCGTCTGCAAAGGTATCGGCACTGGCATCTGCAATGCTAATTCATTCTGCCGCGCCACCTGCAATGGTATTTGTATCTGCAATGGAAGCTGCAATGGTATCTTCATCTGTAAATGCATTCTGCATCTGCAACGACATCTCCATCTGTAAGGGCATCTGCAAAGGTATCTGCAGTGGTATCTATCGGCAGTGGAATAGTCTTCCTCTGCTGTATCTGCATCTGCAGAACGCCATCTGCAACAGCACCTGCATCTGCAGTGTTATTAGGAAGGGATCACCCATCTGCAAAGGTATCTGCAGTGGCATCCGCTTCTCCAGTGGTATCTCCATCTCCAGTAGTATATCCACCTGCAATGCTACCTCTATTGCTATTTGCAGCAGGCATGGGGTTTTCCCTCAGATGGACAAAAACAAATGATCAGAAAACACAGGATGGGTTGCAATGCCCATCACTTAATAATAATTTCATAAAAGGTCGAGAGGAAGAGAGGTGCTGCGATGACAGATGGTGAATTTCACAACCTGCCTCATACCCAGAGGCTCAAGCTCCGCGCACTCCGTGCTCCTGTGAGGCAGGCGGCTTTCCACAGCAATGCTGCTCATCAGCCAGCGTTACAGACATCAATGCCTGGCTCTCCTGCAGCACGAGCTGCCCACTGAGCCAAAGCACCTGGAGAACAGGGGCAGCGAGGCCACTGGTGAGCCAAGGCTGCCTACTGGCTCTCGGGGCATCCTGGGGAGAGCTGGTACTTTCCTCAAATTACTTGGAAGAATGAAGCAATTTGCTACAGGTGCACTGTTGAGACAGGCATTTCTGGTCTAAGGAGAGTAACCCAAGTTAGCTGCTCCCTTACCGTTCGCAGTCCCGTTCTACGCACAGACCCCTTCAGCAGCAAAGCTGGTTGCAGACTTGTGCACTCCCACTGCCTGCGCTCGCAGGGGCATCAGCCCCATGCACTTCTTTGGGAGCCCCCTGAGCAAACCCAGAAAGTGGGTAAATGTGTCAAAGACACTGCGCCTCACCCGTTAAAACAAAGGGGCTGGCTGGAGCCCCAGTGACGCGCGGAAACAAACTTTACAACTCACAAAGAGTTATAAAGCAGGCGTGTTTATTACGGCGCCGGGTGCAAGGGGATTTCTCCTCAAAGCTTGCACACCATTTCGGCAAGCAGTCGGATATTTATTACACCAAAGCATACATAGTCATAGGGTTTCATAATACGTATGTATAAGTTGGGGGCAGAGTTGATTCAGAAACTGCGCAGGCTCAGATCTGTCTCTGGTGGTCTTTTACTTCTTCAGGGGTCTTATCTTCCTCTTCCTCTTCTGTCCTCTAGATGAACTTCAGTCTTTTAAGCGTGCTGTCTTCTTACTTGTTGATTTCAGCAGTTTTAACAAGTCCTAGTCGGTTCTGTGATCAGACTAGCCTTGCAGTTCCTGTTATCACTCCCTTTGTTCAGCAAGTAGCTTTTGACAAATACCAGTCCCTGATAAACTTAACCCTTAACAGACGTTACAGGCGCCAGCCTTGGTAAGTGAGTTTTAGAAAGAATAAACAAGAAACAATATCTAAGTGGTTAAACAAGAAACAATATCCAAATGGTTAAAAGCAGATAGTTATGTCTCTGTGTCAATTCTCCCCTTTTCTTTCCCCTAAGCAAATTCTTTTGCTTTTAAAATTGGTTCGTTATGTTTCATCATTATTTTTAGGGCCCATATTTGTCCAATAAGTTCCTTTAGTTTACACCAAAGGGTAAGATTTACTACTGTTAGTGTTGTCGTAAGTATTAGTAATGCCAATATCTGGTGGGTCATTATGTTTAAGATTTTAGTAGCTGAGGGGAAATAACCCCTAAACACATCCCGCCAATTGTGCTCTCCGTCTGACTTCACTCGTTCCACTACTTGGTGTATTTCCTCTGCTTCATGACGGACGGTAATTAAAGTCTTTCTTCCAGTTTTTGAACAACCTTTTTAAATTTTCATGATGCAATAGTTTTCTTATTAGAGTGAGAGTCATTCCAATAGGGGTGGGCTGTATATCCTGAATCAACTTATAATTAAATTGTAGCAATTGATAAGTAGTAACAGGAGCTGTATAGTTAAAATTACATCCCGTAAGACTAACAAAATTGCAAATACAAATATTTGAATGGTTGCTCGTGTCCACCATTTGATCATCTACTTGTACAAAATCACATTGAGTTCTCAGACAAACACATCCCATACCCCTGTAAATTATGATGGTTCTTAGGGCCTCATTGGGATGCACCTCAAAGTGACAAACAGTTTGTTCAGTGTCAAGACAGATATCTTGCCTTTTGATGGTGTTTCCTTCACAAATAAATCCTCGCTGGTCTCATACAACACAGGCCTCGACATCAATAGCTTGCCACTTATTCCTATTTTTCATAGCCCATACCCTATGTTCTAGGGGATAAAGTACAGTTCCATGGTAATTTAATCCTAGCACAACAATCGGGTATATGTTATACACTAAAGCTTTATATATTGTTAGTACAAAAGCTGTAGCTGTGTTGTTAGTAGGGTCAAAGGTAAAAGTAACCAAATGCCACCACGATTGGCATCTCCTTTCAAATTCTGTTGCGTTATTCCAAATAACCTTTCGGATTTCTTTTGGTAGGATTCCGTCCTCACCTTCCCTGATGATTGCAGCTGCTGTTGTCTGTAGCCATAATTGAGCTTGGATACAACTAAGTGCTGTAGAAACATTAGTCTGAGCCGCGTCTAATGCATTTATAATTAGTTCATTATCCTTTTCATTAAGGGCTTCCCATTGTGGTAACACATTTGCTGTAAACCATTGACTGGTTCCTAAAGTTGGGAGGGAAGATCTTAAAGGGTTCTGTATTTTGTTCAGATCACTAGTTATTTTGCAAACATATTTCACAGTGCTGTGTCTCTTGTCTAACAGTGGTGTAGAGGTTCCGGGCAACTATACGCTGACTCAAATGCCTATACAATGCCTCAGCTCCCCAATGGGATTTCCCGTGTTCTGCTATAACTATGGCCCACCGTAACGCAAATGGGATTATTATTTTGCCCTGCGGAGTCTTTGCCCACCTACCTTTCTCTATTTCTCCACCTAAGTCTTCAACTAATTTCTGATCCTCTTTGGAATACCTGGGTTCACAATCAGTTTGTATTTTACCGTCTGGGACCAAAGACTGCACCTCTAATTCACCTTTCTCAGCTGCTCTTTTGGCTTCTCGATCCGCCATAGCATTGCCCAACTCTTGAGCGGTATCTCCTTTCTGATCAGCCTTGCAATGCATGATAGCCACTTTTTCAGGTTGCTGCACTGCTTCCAGATTCTATTACCTGATTCACGGTGGTTATTGCATACCCTGCTCTGTGGATGCCTTGTCGAACAAAGCTACTTCCATCTGTGTACCAGGAATCTTCAGCGTCTTCCAGTGGCTCCTCCTTTAGATCTGGTCGGCTGGAATAGACCGCTTCAATGGTTTCCAGGCAGTCATGTGATACCAGTTCTCCCGTGGTTCCACTGAGGAAAGTTGCTGGATTGACAATGTTAGTAACAATTATTTCCACATCATCCTGTTCCACCAGAACAGCCTGATATTTAAGGAATCTCTGTGGTGAGAGACAGTGCCCCCCTTCTATCTCTAATACTGTAGATACAGTATGAGATATCAGCACTGTAATCTTTTGGCCCAATGAAAATTTACGTGCTTCTTGAATATTTAGCACCAATGCTGCTACCGCCCTTAAGCAGCTAGGCCATCCTTTCTTTACTTAAGTCATCAAGTTGTTTGGAGAAATACGCCACTGCTCTTCTATATGGTCCCAAGTTTTGGGCTAGGATTCCCAGGGCTATTCCCTGTTTCTCATGGGAGAACAACCAGAATGTCTTAGTAATATCTGGTAACCCCAAAGCAGGGGCTTCCGTTAATTTCCCTTTCAGTTGCTGGAAGGCACTTTCTGCTTCCCCATTCCAGGTGAGGTCTTTCGGATTAGATTTCAACAGTTTATAGAGTGACCTTACCAAGAGGCCATAGTTATAGATCCATAGACGACACCATCCCGTCATCCCTAAAAACGTACGGAGTTCTTTAGCCGTCTGTGGTCGAGGAGCTTGGCAGATGGCCTCCTTTCTTGCTGTTCCTAGGGTCCTTTGGCCAGCAGTTATCTCGTATCCGAGGTAAGTTACCTGCCACTGAGCTATTTGGGCTTTCTGTGGAGAGACTCGATAGCCATTAAGTCCAAGGAAATTTAGCAGACTGACTGTCCATAGTATGCATAGTTCTTTTGTTTTAGTGGCTATCAATAGATCATCTACTTATTGTAATATTGTTCCATCTCCATGCGGTCGCTCCCACTGTTCCAAGTCTTTGGCTAGTTGATTCCCAAAAAGAGTGGGGCTATTTTTAAACCCCTGTGGTAACACAGTCCATGTCAGTTGTGTCTTTCTCCCAGAGTCCGGGTTTTCCCACTCAAATGCAAAGAGCAACTGGCTCTCTGGACTCAAAGGTAGGCAAAAGAAGGTGTCTTTCAGGTCCAATATGGTAGAGCAGGCCAATTCAAGTGTCAATTTAGTTAATAATGTATATGGGTTTGCTACGACAGGATGCAGATCCTCAACAATTCTATTAATGCCTCTGAGATCCTGTACTATTCGATAATTACCATCCGGCTTTTTGACAGGTGGAATGGGAGTGTTATATTCCGATTCACATTCTGTTAGTAGCCCATATTTGATAAATCAGTTGATTATTGGTCGGATTCCTTCCCTGTCTTCAGTTCTGAGGGGATATTGCTTAATTCTTACAGACCGCGCCCCTGATTGGAGCCTGACCATTACTGGGGAGGCATTTTTCGCTTTTCCTGGTATCTCTGAGGCCCATACCCCTGGATATACTTGGTTTTGGATTTCCTCAGGTACTTCTGAGCTAACAGGAGTATCTATGAGAGCCAGACTCAGAAGTTCAATTAGCTGGTCATCCCCCACACGAAGCTCTATTTTTCCTTTCTCAAATTTTATTTCAGCTTTTAGTTGTTCCAATAAGTCTTGCCCCAATAGAGGTTTTGGTGAGTTAGGCATATATAAGAATTTGTGTATTCCCAATTGTTTTCCCAATCTAGATTTAAGAGGTTTAAAAAGTACGCCTTTTCACTTTGGCCAGTAGCTCCCTTTACCGTTACAAAATCATCATCCACAGGTGTTAAAGCTTGGTTGATAGGTTTCATCTTGACAAAATAAAATCAAGGACAGGGTCTGCCCTTTCTCTGTGCTTCTGAGCAGCTGGGCTGCTGCCTCCGAGAAGCACCTTTGAGGCGGGAGGGGCACCCTTGGGCGCTGGTTGGGGCACACACCACGCAGCACCGCACTTGGGTCTCATCACAGCGGTTTTATTGGGCTCCAGCTTCCTCCCCCAGCTGGGGGAGGCCGCAGGGTTGTTTCCCTGCTTCCCCCCCATCCGGGAAATGCGGTACCGGCTCCCCCACAGTTGTTGGGGCTGGCCGCGGCCTGCTGCTCCCAGCGGCGCTGGAGGAGGCGGTAGGCGGGGAAGCCGCACAGGTACCTGCCGTAGATCGTCAGCAGCGCCATGGAGCCAGAGAAGGACTTGTAGCCAAAGTCGGCCAGCTGCTTGCCGGACACCATGGCTGCGCCTGCGCCCTCAGGCTCCAGTACCACCGGCGCGTGGTTCCGCTGCAGGGCGCTTCCGAATCTGAACTTTCACTTTCTCCTTCTTGTACTCCTACAGGTGATTTATAATGCTCGGGCAGATCTCCTATCCCGGGGTCCCTTATTTTCCCTAGCTTTCTACATCTCTGCCCTATGCTGCACGCCGAACAGCACCTCCTCATCTTTCCTTTTCCCTTTCTCTTATTTTCCTTCTCCCCTCAAAACCAACATGAATTGCAACAAGGTATTATAATTCAAAGTTCCATTGAAGGGCCATTTCTCCTCATCATCCATTTTATACAAAGGCCACCATTGATTACAATATTTTATTAAAGTCTTTCTGTTCACGCTTCCTCCTGGCGGCTCTCCTGTCTCCTTCCAGTGAGCTAAAATACAGCCTAGAGGGCTCGTTTTCAATATTCCGCCACTTTGATTACCTCCCACAATGAACATCCTGGCCGCAGGGGCTTATTCCTCAGCCTAAGAATACAACCTGATTGAATTGACAACAATAATACCTTATCCAAGGCAAAAGATGCAAGGGCGTACTCGCCCCACAGTGAATACACAATTGTCGAAAAAGAAATAATGTACTTATGACACTCCAAACACTTAGCGCAAACAAACAAGCAACACCAATGGCAAATCAGACAGGCACTCGTCCGTGCTCCACGCCAAGTAAACCCGTCACTATTCTGTTCTACATTCCCCCCCACATACCAGCGGCATTCTTACTGATTCCTTACACCTTTTATATCCCCACAAAGCACCTGCTTAAGCTGGCCTGAGCGCTCAATCTTATTCCATTTAGACTGGTTTCCTTGACTCTCACTACACCAAAAATCGTCCCCAAACCATACCCAAACATTCTGTTTACAACCAAAACACTCAAAAACATATATTGGGTTGCATGAAAAATCCTGATATCCGTGTATAGGACAATAAGGGTTAACAATCGGTTCGACTAAGACAGCCCCAAAGTCTGTCATAAGCTTTGTCCACTCCGGCCACTCTCCTCACGGAGAACACGGAACCGCGGATCAGGACTCCGCACTCGCCCTGCAGTCCAACTTCATCACTTACTCAAACACTCACCCAACTTATAACAACTTACAACAACATTAATTGTATAATAAAGCACTTTTCACACAATACACAGTACCGGGCACAAAACCTTCTTAAGTATGCAGATTGTAATGACTATCATAAAATCCCAATTATAGCCACAATAATATAAATTACAATTCCCAGGGGCTGTAATAGTTGGTACAAACGATAGCTATCCCGTACTCACACAATTTCAGCGAAGAGCACCCATCGCGTACTTCCCTTAATCAGCGATTCCCGCATTCCCCACTGCTGGATTCGAATCCTGACCACCCAGGGGCGAGCGCCAATGCTCTTTACCTCGCGTAGGATGTCTCCTCATGACTTACAGGTTCCCCCCCTTAAATTAACATACCTGGTCCGCTGATGGTCCTTGTCTGTCTCTGCAGTGATCGGGTGAGCGAGGGAGGTCCTCCGAGAAATCTCAGGGCATGCCAAGGACATCCCACTCTCAGCCGGTCCTGCAGCCGGACAGAGAGGGTCCCATCTGGGGTGCCAAACTGACACGCAGAAACAAACTTTACAACTCACAAAGAGTTATAAAGCAGGCGTGTTTATTACGGCGCTGGGTGCAAGGGGATTTCTCCTCAAAGCTTGCACACCATTTCGGCAAGCAGTCGGATATTTATTACACCAAAGCATACATAGTCATAGGGTTTCATAATACGTATGTATAAGTTGGGGGCGGAGTTGATTCAGAAACTGCGCAGGCTCAGATCTGTCTCTGGTGGTCTTTTACTTCTTCAGGGGTCTTATCTTCCTCTTCCTCTTCTGTCCTCTAGATGAACTTCAGTCTTTTAAGCGTGCTGTCTTCTTACTTGTTGATTTCAGCAGTTTTAACAAGTCCTAGTCGGTTCTGTGGTCAGACTAGCCTTGCAGTTCCTGTTATCACTCCCTTTGTTCAGCAAGTAGCTTTTGACAAATACCAGTCCCTGATAAACTTAACCCTTAACAGACGTTACAGGCGCCAGCCTTGGTAAGTGAGTTTTAGAAAGAATAAACAAGAAACAATATCTAAGTGGTTAAACAAGAAACAATATCCAAATGGTTAAAAGCAGACAGTTATGTCTCTGTATCCCCAGAACTGGCCTACAGTGGGGAGCCGACGAGAGATGGCTCAGGGACACACCACGGCCGGCAGCAGTGTTTGCTGCATCCAAGCGTCCTCCTCCCATCCCCACAGAGCTGCTTGGCGCTGCTGGTATCTCCTATTTCCCCCAACTGGCTGCTTGCTTGGACCAGACGTTTTGGTTCAGCTGCATCTCCTGAAAGAAAGCAGAGGAGCAAGAAGCCAGAGGCAATGGGAGAGAAGCCCCCAGGGCGCAGAGTCCTTGGAGATAAAGGCCTTTGGGGAAGGTTTCTCACATCAGGACAGGCCAGGAAAACAGAGGAAACTATGCAGTGGGAAGACTCCAGCAGGCAACTTCTTGAAGGGGCTGAGCTCTGCCTGCTGGCCAGTTTTACTAGCTCTCCTGACAGCAGTAACAACAGCTCCCAAAGACAGGCTATTTACAGAGCATAGTCTCCTCTGAACAGATACAAGCATAACCTTGACACCTCGCCTCCCCCAAGCAGCCCCCTCCTGCCCCGCTCTTGCGAGAGGAGCAAGCTCTGGTCTGGGTGCAGGGCTGGAGGGAAGCCTCTGACACCGGCCAGGAGGTGAGGACCAGCTCCCACAGGGGCACACTGCCCCCACGGGCCCCAGCCCAGCACAGCCCCAATCCTGCGGCTGTGGTCCCCCAGGGCATGGCCAGGCTGCACTGTCTCCTTGTGCCACCCCACCTTGCGGGCAGCTGAGATGTCTCCAGGCACGCCCTGTGCATGGAGGGCTGTAGGGGCCCAGGCTCTTGGGGTGCTGGGACCCAGAGATTGGGCTGTGGGGTGTTCCCCGCTCTGGGAGCAGAACAGGCACCCTGGGGGACTCGCTTGGATGTGGCTGTCCCTATTGCTGCTCTTAAGAGGTCAGGCAGAAATCCCTCCAGAGGCCAGGACCAACCCCATCTGAATTGCAGCATCCTGCCCAATTGCGACAGGTTTCCCTGCCTTTCCAGATTCCCCTGGCCCCGCCACCCCAAGCCCCTAGGAGCAGAGATGGGTAAGGGCTTTCCAGCAAGGAAGGAGGGGTGAGAAGGCCAGTTTGCTCATCCTAGGGCTGAAGGTGCTGGGACACATGGGGCTGCTCCGCCCGTTGCACCCCAAGGCAAAGGGTGAGGGGCAGAGCACAGCTGGAGCCAGAGGAGCACAGCTGGAGCTGGGGCTGCCTGACTCATCAGGGGATGGAGGGAGGGAAGGCTGTGGGGAGTGATGTCCATGACTTTTTCTGGGAATGCTGTCTCAGACCCCAGCGAGAACTAGGGTCATGCCTCCCCACCCTTCTCTTCCCCTGCCTTGTTAGGTCTCCTGGTTGCCACCGTCACCCGTGCCAGGAAAGGCACTCTAGAAAATCTCCTAGATTGCTGGAGCCCTGCTCGATTGTCCTTCCAGCACATACCAGGGTGCTTCAGGTCCCCCATGAGGACTAGGGCCTGTGAACGTGAGGCTCCTTCCACTTGTTTGAAGAAGGCCTCCTCTACATCTTCCTCCTCAACAGGAGGTCTCTAGCAGGTAACTGCCAACACGGCACCCACGTTGCTCTGCCTGCTGATGCGGACCCATAAGCTGGCTCCTGTCCCACCCCAAGCAGAAGGCAAGTCCACCTCCTCGCCTTCCCAGACAGTCCTTCCTGAAGAGCCAGTGTCCCTCCACCACAGCCCTCCCGCTGTGCCATCTACCCACCACACCTCTGTGGTCCCAGTGTGGCCGCAGCCCTGTAATCACACACAGACTTCTGGCCCTGCTGATGCTTCTCCACGCTGTGTGCATGAGCGTGCGGGCACTTCAGGGAGGCACCAGCTGTGCTGGTTTCCAGGGAAGAGCGTTAGAGCCTCCTCTGTTGTGCTGCCTGTGTGTTGGGATGTGCAGGAGCGGGGCTGCACATGTTCACGCTGTGCTGTGTGTGGGGACTTTATTCCCTCCTGCCCCTACCAGCAGTTCTGGGATCACTCATAGGGTGTGTGTAATCCCTTTCGATGGATCCATCACCAGGCACAGATCAGTCAGTCCAGCTGGCAACAGCCCCAGAGCTCTTCATTTTGTAAAGGGGCCTCCCAGCCCCTCTGCTAACAGCCACTGCTACAGCTGCCGCTCCCAGCAACTTCCCCTCTGCTGCGGTTACCAGCATCTAGTGCTAGGGAGGAAGAAAGAGAAGTGTATGATCGTATGGACAGGGAGAAGGCAGAGAAATCCTACAGGCTTAGCTCAGGCCACCTGTGACGGGATCTGCTTGCGATGAAGCCTCAAGGTGTGTGTGAAGTGGGAGAGGAGCCTTGTGCCCAAGCCCATGAGAAGGTCCCAGGTGCCGCTGATCAGCCTGGGGCTGAGTCAGGTGGGGCCAACACCTTGGGTGTCCCATACAGGTGTCCCCCCTCAGGGCAAGGTGTCTTGGGGCAGGACTCTGCAAGGGAAGGACATGCTCTCTGGTTTGGAAAGGGTTTGGAGAGCCAGCCATCAGAGGGATCCCCCCGTCTTCAGCCAGGGCTTTTACGTCCCACATGGAAAGCCAATTCTGGGTGCCCAGGCAGTCCCCTTGGGTGTCAGGGAGGCCCAGCCCAAAGCCAGCCTCCAGAACCTGCTTCTGTCTCGCAAGGGGTGTCAGAGAAATGCCCTCTTTCCCCCAGGGCTGCTCTCAGTGGAGGGATGGGCCTTGCAGCCAGGGGAAGCACCATCCCTTTTTGGAGACGGTTACCAGGGGAGCTGCCTCTGCTGCTCTTGATGCTGCCTGTTGTTCTCAGTGATGTGCTTGAAGATGTTCCTCCATGCTTGACGTGGCTCCAGCCTTCTGAGGACCCGGACTGCTCATGGGGAAAGGTGGCTGCAACAACAGGGAAACATCATCCTTCAGCCTCTGCCGGAGACCCCTTCTGCCTCTCCCCTCGCCCGGCCCCTGCACCCACCCAGTCCCCTGTGTACCCACCCTTTCACCCTGTGGTGAGTTCTGGGCCTTGGCCGTGGCGGTAACCCAGGTCATGCCCGTGTTAGGAGACATCAGAGGGTGCCCTATGCAACCCCAGGACACAGGCACAGGGGTCCTGGACATCTCTGTGGGGTCACAATTGCCCCAAGCTGCCCCCAGAGCTGGCGCACACTTACTCAGGCTGGAGTCTCTCCAGCTGGGCTGCTGCTGCCATCTCCTCCGCTGGGAGAAGGTTTTCAGCCTTTCTCCACCTCTTGCTGACCTCCCTTCTCCTGGGCTGGGCTGGAGGGTGGGGAGTCCAAGTGCCTCCAGTGCCGAGTGCCTGACAAGGAGGAGATGCTCTGAGCAAACCAGAGGGCAAACACAGGTGCCGATTCCCAGACGACCTCTTGAAAGGAGCCTGCAGCTGGACCTGGGAGCTGGGACACTCAGCACCGCATGCCCAACATCACGGCTGACGGCTCCTTTTGCCTCTTGGATCCTGCTCCCAATCTCTCCCAGGGAAAAACCCCTGCCCTGCAACTGGGTGTCAGTCCTGCTACCACCCCCTGCAGACCTGCCACCCTGGCTGCCCTGACAGAGAGGGTCGCTGCTGCTCTCAGCAGTATCAATTGCTGCCCGTACCTGGGGCAGCTGTCGGTCCTCCCCTGCAGACCAGGCTTCCTACGCCACCCATTCTGCCTTTGCTTGCCCTCGCTGCTCTTGCCACCGGGTCTTCGCTTGCTCCCACTCTGCGGACAGCTGCCAGACCTCCACGAGGGGATGGAAATGCAGCAGCAAGCAGGATTAGTCTCAGCTCCTGGAGGGGCTTCCTTTGGGTCTGACCCACTTTGCTGCCCCTTGCCTCAGCCGGTCGGTCAGCTTTGCCCCTAACAGATCAGGGGCCGTGGAGTCACGCCAGGCTCTTCAACTCATGGCAAACACAGCTGAGTGACCAAAGACCTCCACTGTCAACGACCTAGGAAGGACTTGCACGTTTTTTCCAGAGCCCCTGGCCAGAATAAAGTGTTTCATGACAACCCAGGGGGCAATAACAGGCGGGAACGGTGTGCAGCACCTTCCTTTTCAGGAAGAAGGTCTGAAGGAGGTGAGAGACAGGTTCCAATGAACGCAAGCCACGGGATCCTTTCAGGGTGGCTCTCTGCACAAAGAGGCTTTTGCTGAGTCTCAAACAGCACGGTAGTCACAGCAAGGCACGTACCCGCAGCGCTCTCTTGCAGCCTTCAGACGATGGGAATGCAGCGCTGGGCCTGCCTGGACGAGCTGGCTCCTGCCTGCCTGCCTCCTTCGTCCTGAGGGATCTGCCTGCACATGGGGGGAGCACGCTGCAAAAGAAACAACAGGAGGAGTCAGCATGAGCGCGGGGCAGTTTTGTCTCCCATTTTCACCCGGTATCAAAGCTCCCCAGGCTGGCAGAAGAAGTGGGGCAGGTGGGGCCGTTTCCCATGGCAAGCTGGAGCCTTTCCTGAGCCTCGTCAGACGGATGGGAAAGGACTGCACCTCAGGTCTGGTGTAAGGGCATGCCAAGCGATGGAGGGTGCACCAACATCCTCCACCTTCCCCACTAAGGGGCCCACGATGGGGCAAACAAGCTCATAAAAAATGTGGGGCATGCGTCGGGGACCTTCCTGAGTCCCTACAGCCAGAGTGTCCAAAGGAGATGTCTTGCCTACATGGGCGCAAAGGTCCCTTTCCCCCTTCCCACAAGGGTCTCGCCTGGCAGAAGGCTTCTTCCCTGTGTCTTGCTGCCTGGTGCCCGGCCCCCGGTTTGGCAGCACAGCGAGGGAAAACTTCACCCACCTCTGCAGCAGCTTCTCAGGATGCCCCTCTGCACCTGGGAAAGGAGGAAGCTCTTCAGAGCAGCCCTGTGGGGCGTGTGTTTTAACCAGGCTGTGGTCACCCAGCGTGGGGCCGGGCCCCACTGGGAGAGCAGGGCCCCACCTGGACAGCAGGGCCCTGTTCCCGTACCTCTTTTTGATTGCTTCAGCCTGTTTCCCAGCAGGTTCCCTGCTGACCCAGGGACACCTGGAGGGAGCCCAGAGGGCAAAGAGAAAGTGACACCGTGCGCTGGTCCTTTGCTGCTGAGCTGGGCCAGACTCCTGGGACAGAGGGAGCTCCTGGCAAGTGGGCAGCGCTGCACAGAGACACCTCTGCCCACGAGCAGCCCCTCTGCAAAGCACAGCAGGGCTCAGGGCACTGCCTGCAGGCACAGAGGGGAGAGGAGCAAGGCAGAGAGAGGTTAAAGGCAATGCAGAGGACAAGGATACCGAGAGCTGACTGGGGGAAAAAAGTTGCAGCTACAGAACTAGCTGAAACTGGCAGATGCAAGCAGAATGAAGAAGAAAGTGACCAAGGAAACAATTCCAGGAGAAAGAGGTAACTTCAGAAGGCGGCCAGCCCAGCGACCAAGCAAACCAGTAAGAAATCAAGAGACCACTGACCAGAATTAAGTGATTGGACTCGGGGTGGTACGTTGGGGTACTTGGGGTGATGGGTGGTACGTTCCAGGAAATCTGCCCATAAGGGTATAATGGGGGTGCGTGATCTGCAGTAGGGGTCCCTCCTTGGAGCCACCCACCTCGAGCTGCTCTGCATGTCAGATAAATAAACCACTTACTAACTCAGGGGATTGGCGAGTCGTCTTCTGCGAGCAGAAACCTAGGGCCGAGCCCTGTTGAGGTGGCACCCACATAATTCCTACCATGGTCTAGGGGCTGGCTGCACAATTCCCAAAACAACAAGCCAGGGGCCTGCTCCTGCCCTATCACCTACTCAGGCACATGTGACATCACAAGAAGCTGCCGAAGCCAGCTGCATGCTCCTGCCCTAAGACCTACAGAGCCACCATTGACATCACAAGCACCTGCAAAAGCCAGCTGTTCAGTCATACCCAAACAGCTACTTAGACACCAGTGACATCACAAGCAGCCGTAGAAGCCAGGTCCTGCTCCTGCCCTATCACCTACTCAGCCACCTATGACATCGCAATCATCAGCACAAGGCAGGGGCCTGTTCTTGGCCTGTTGTCCACTCATACACCTATGACACCGCAATCATCAGCACAACGCAGGGGCCTGTTCCTGCCCTGTCAGCTACTCAGCCACCATTGACCTCACAGGCATCTGTACAAGCCAGGTGCCTGCTCCTGCTCTATGACTTACTCAGCCACCTATGATATCACAAGCACCTGCAGAAGCCAGGTGCATGCTCCTACCCCAATAGCTGCACAGCCTTCATTGACATCACAAGCACCTGCACCAGCCAGGTGTCTATTTATACCCAGACAGCTACTTAGCCATCAGTGACAACACAAGCAGCTCTACAAGACACATCCTGCTCCTGCCCTATCAACTACTCATGCACCTATGACATCACAAGCACCTACACAAGCCAGGTGCATACTCCTGCCCCATCACCTGCTTGGGTGCCACCTATGACATCGCAAGTAGCAGCACGTGCCGGGGTCGTGCTCCACGCCTATTGGCTACTCAGTCAACAGTGGCCCTCCAGGAACCTGAAGAAGTCAGGGGCATGCTTCTGTCCTACCACCTCATCCGCTATCACTTACATCACAAGCAGCTGCAGAAGCCAGGGGCATACTCCTGCCCTATTACCTACTCAGGCACATATGACATCATAAGCACCTGCACAAGCCAAGAAACAAGAAAGATCAGCCACAGACATGCAGAGAACTGGACAGCCACATACTTGGTGCCTACACAGTAGCAGTATCAAGGCCCTGCCGAGACACAAAAGATTAAATTAATGTGCCGTTTTTCTACACAGGAAGCAACTAAGGATCAACTCAATACAACCATCTGTGGTTACGTATTTTCACAAGAGGCACACGCTGCTTCAGCTTCTACCTTTCAGTCTCTTACCCATGAGAAAATGGAAGCATGTTCTATGGCAAGAGGAAACCCTTAATTGGAAAGTCAGTTCACGGCCTAATTTGCCTCTCTATGCACATATCTAGTGAATAACCCAGGAAACGTTTCAGAAGGCTCATTCACACTGCTCCTGTGCCTGCAGCACCCCTGGGCCTGGGCCTGGGCCCGGGCCCCACCTGCATCTCACCAGTTTCTCCTCAGGCCACTCAGCCTCTGCCCCCTCCAGCCCCGCCCCAGGCCAGCTGTGACTGACAGGCCACCTCCTGCTGCGCTGATTGGCTCAGCTGTGGCCAATGGCACTACTGTTGCTGGGCAGGCTGGAGCCAGCTGGCACCAGCTGGGCGGGCAGGGGCAGCCCAGGCCTCTCCTCCCAGAGCTGCCCTGCCCCCGCTGCCCTCCCACACTGCCACAGACCCTGGGGTGGATCCTGGTCATGGGGGGGTGATTTTGGGCAGCCATGGCCATGGGCAGGAGGAGCTGCCTGTGATTATCCTGTAGCTTTTTTGGGCTTTAATTCAGGCATCTTCAGAGGAATAAAGTCAAACGCCAGCAGCTTCTGTCCAGGCCCTCTCCTGGAGCAGACAGGCTGTCCAGGAAAGGGCCCTGTCAGGGCACAGGCCTCATCCTGCTGCGCTCGCCCAACCCACTCCGCCAGTCGCGGCAACTCACCCCCTGACCGCAGCTCGTTCCTCAGCCAGCCGGGATACTGGACCTGCGGAGAGATGGCCTTCAAGAAGGGCCATTGCCCCTGGAGCTGTTCTCTCAGCAGCTCAAGGTGTGTGCACAGCTCTGCCGTCCCTCTGTCCACTCATGGGGTCTGGGCCTGCTCAGGGAGAGAGGGAAGGGAAGGGGGTTGAGGGGAAGGGACATGACAGGAGGGGAGGAGAGGGGGCAGGAGAGGAGCTGCCGTGGGTTTGCTCTGGAACAGCAAGTCTTTCCCAAAATGTGGGTCTGTCTGTGCTGCCAGCCACAGCCCTGGGCAGGAGGAGCTGTGTGGTGGGAGCTGCTGGTGTCGGCCAGGCCGGCACCTGGCAGGAGGGAGGGCTCTGCCCTCGGTCACACCGCCCATGCTGAGCCCAGCCCCCAGGGCCTTCCTCAGGCCTCGCCTTCCCCCGGGGCTGAGGAGAAGAGACACCCTGTCCTGGCATGGCCCAGGGCATCCTCCTGTGGCCAGAAAAAAGGACGGAGTCCCGTCACTCTCCCTACACAGGCTGACCGCTGTCCTTCGTGTCTGTCCCCGGGGCTCCCCAGCACTGGCAGGCCCCGCAGGGCTTCAGGGCCAAGCAAACGCTGGGGTGCCAGGGGCTCCTGGGGCCCCGGGGCAGCTTTGGGCATCTCCGAAGCTGAGGCACGGCTGCCCTTTTGCTTCTGCAGATGCAGTTATTTGCTGCCCCTTCATGGTCAGAACTGTTTCTCCTCGTGGCACGTGGCTTGGACAGATGATACTTCCCTGTTAGTCGGGGAGAACTTCAGGGAAACGAAGACGTCATAACATGCACACAGGTCGGGGGACAGTGAAAAGGAGCCATGTCAAGGTTGTCCTCCTCTTTCACATCTGAACTCCGATAATTGGGTGCCTCCCAGCACCTGTCAGCTTTTTTTCCTCCAAGCTTCACAGCGTTTTGCCAGTGAAAGCGAGTTGGGCTGAGCTGGTCTTCGGGATAACTCAACTCCTTTCTTTTTTAATTGTGTGCCTACGCTTCTCTTTTTTCCCACCTTTTCTTTCTTCTCCACTCCCCCAAAGTTCCATGCTCTATTAAAGGTAATTTTTATTTGACTTCCTGCACAGATCGGAGAGTAGATACAGGATATAAGTATAGGCTGGTCTATACCTTCAGAGCCACAGGCTATAGACTACATAGGTATGGGCTACGGGTGGAGTTACTGTTTGATAATTATCATCTCTTTTCCATATTCTAAAATAGGCAAGCAATGGGGCAGCAGTGTAATCCTCCTACTGAGAAGTTGGGCTCAGTCTGGAATGATAGGAAGCCCACCCTAACTGATACAGTAGGAAGCGAGACAGAAAAGGAGAATGGTCAAGAGAGCCATTGAAGTAGCAGCTGAAAGCTGGTAACTCCTGCCTACAAGGTGGGAAAGTGTGGGCTGGAGAGGCAGAGGGCTCTGCTGCTAACGCTGGCAACGGGTAAGCAGCAGGTCCTCTTCAGAGGAGGTGACAGGCATCTGAGTCTTTCAAAAGGTCCTTCGCAATTGCTGTGAACTGGGGCCCTGCGACAGTGATGGCAAAGCCATCAGACTGCAACTCGGTTCAGTGTGTTTCGTTTTCGGTACCCATTTCATTGAGCTAGAATTATTTCTTTGCAATTAGGTGACGGGGATCTTCTTGCACTGATCTTCTCTTTCTGGAGCGCGTCCTGACATCCATTGTCATCCAGAGCTTTCCCCTCTGTTCCAAAGAGGAGCAATGGTCATGATGTGGAATGACTCCTGTAAGTAATGACTTCAGCACTAAGCTTGGATTTTCTGCATCGCTGAAGACAAACGGACATAGCAGGTGCTCCATCCCTGACTTTTAATGTGCTTAAAATCTAGAGGGAATAGGCAGGTGTTTCCTCCTCCGCATCCCCTTCCTCCTCTTCCTCCTGCCTCCTGTTGCCTCCTGCTGCCTCCTCCTCTTCCTTCTCCTCCTGTTGCCTCCTGTTGCCTCCTCCTCCTCTTGCTTCTCCTTGCCTCCTGTTCCTTCATATTGCCTCCTCCTCCTTCCATTTAAACCTGTTGCCTCCTTCTCCTGTTCCTGTTGCCTCCTGTTGCCATATGCTGCCTCCTCCTCCTCCTGTTACCTTCTTCTCCTGATTCCTTCTGTTGTCTTTCCCTTCTTTAGTTGCTTCATGTTTCTTCCTGTTGTGTTCTACTACTCCTCATGTTGCCTCCAGTTGATTCCTGTTTCTTCTTCCTCCTCCTCTTCCTCCTGTTGCTTCCTTTTGCCTCTTGTTGGCTATTCGTTCTCCTCGTCCTTTTACCTCCTGTTGCCTCTTCTGGCCTCTTTCTCCTCCTGCTGTTGCCTTCTTTTGCCTCTGGTTCCCTTCCCCTCTTCTTGCCTCCTGTTCCCTTCCCTTCTTTCTCCTCCTCCATTCATTTCCATTCATTCTTTCATTTCATTTCATTTCATTTCATTTCATTTCATTTCATTTCATTTCATCCTATCCTTCATTTTGTTTAATGTAATTCCATTTATTTTTTCCCTTTCATTTCATTGGGAATCAATCGTTCCTTTCAGCATTTCACTCATTGCATTTCATTTCCTTCTCTCATTGCCTTCTTTAATTATTTCATTTAATTCTTTCATTACATTTATTTACATTAGGTTAGATTTCATTACATTTAATTTCATTCCCTCATTCTTTCACTTCGTTCTTTGATAGCATTCTTTCATTCAATTTTGGATTGTATTATTTGGTCACCATTTCATTCTTAGGTTTCATTTAATTTCATTTTTTCTTTCTTTCATTTTGTTTCATGTCACTTTTTCATTCTTAGTTTTTGTTCCATTTCATTTCATTTCATTTCATTTCATTTCATTTCATTTCATTTCATTTCATTCTTTCATTTCATTTCTTCTTTTAATTTCTTTCATTTCATTCTTTTGTTTCATTCTTTCCTTTCATTTTTCTTTTCCTTCTGTTCATTCATTCCATTTTTCCATTTCCTTAATACTTTTCATTTCATTTCATTTCATTTCATTTTTAATTTCTTTTCATTATTTAATTTAAATTTAATTTATTTATTTCATTTCATTCTTTCATGTCATTTTTCATTGCATTCTTTCTCTTCATGTAATTTCATTTTGTCATTTCATGATTTCACTTTGTGTTTTCACTTCATGATTTCATCTCACTTCATGTCATTTCATTTCTTTTTATTCTTTCATTTCATTTGATTCCTTCATTTCATTTCATTTCATTTCATTTCATTTCATTTCATTTCATTTCATTTCACTTTTCATTTCCTCATTTCATCTCACTCATTAATTTAAATGTATTTCATTTCATTTCATCACATTCTTTTATTTTAATTTTGTCTAATTTTTCATTTCATTTTATTCTCTCACTTTCTTTTTTATTTCATTTAATTAATTTAATTCAATTCAGTGTAATTTCATTTCATTTCATAGTGTTACACTACATTTCATTTCATTCCTTCATTCTATGATAGCATTCTTTCATTTAATTTCCTTTTGGATGTTTCAGTTCAGTTCAGTTCAGTTCAGTTCAGTTTGTGATTTCATTCTTTCCTTTCATTTCTTTAGTTTCTTTCCTTCATGTTTTTTGTTCTTTAATTTCGTTTCCTTCTAGTCATACTTTCATTTTATCCTTTCATATCATTTAATTTTGCATTTCATTTCATTTCCTTCTTCAAGTCATACTGTCATTTTTTAATTATTTCAATCTTGCATGCCGTCCATATTTCATGTCATTATTTGGTTGCATTAGTTCATTCTCTTTATTTTACTTCATCATTTCATTATACTTACGAAATTAAAGGAAAAGTCTTGAAATTAAATTAAATTAATTGAATGGAGGAAACGTAGCATTACATGAAAGAGTAAAATTAAGTTTAAAAAAATGAAAGGATAGGAAAGAAGCAAATGCAAAATAAAACAAAGGAGTGAAACAAAAGAATGAAAAGAAAGAAATTAAATGAAGGAATGACATGAAATGCAAGAATGAAATGCAAAATTAAATGAAAGAATGAAATGAAATGCAATGTATTGCCATGCAATGCAATGCAATGAAATGAAACCTAAGAATGAAATAGTGACATGAAAAATTGAACTACTGACAAAACAATGCAATGAACGACTGAGAAAATGAAATAATGAAATAGAATAATAACATAATGAAACCATGAAATAATGTCAGAATGTAATGATATCATGAAATAATTAAATAACCCCCATTAACTAATGATACCATGAAATGAAGTATTTTCATTTCCATTCATTCTTTCATTTCATTTCAATTCAGTTCATTTCATCCTATCCTTCATTTTATTTAATGTAATTTCATTTATTTTTTTCCTTTTCGTTCCATTGGGATTCATTCTTTCCTTTCATCATTTCATCTCATTCCATTTCATTTCCTTCTCTCATTGCCTTCTTTAAACAAGCCTTTGAACAAATTAAACAGGAGATAGTCCGTGCAGTAGTGCTTGGGCCAGTCTGGACAGGACAAGATGTGAAAAACATGCTTTACGCCTCATCTGGGGATAACAGGCCCACCTGGAGCCCCTGGCAGAAAGCACCTGGAGAGACTCGAGGTCGACCTCTAGGGTTTTGGAGCCGGGGATATAGGGGATCTGAAGCCCGTTACACTCCAACTGAAAAAGAAATATTAGCAGCATATGAAGGAATTTGAGCTGCTTCAGAAGTAGTTGGTACTGAAGCACAGCTCCTTTTGGCCCCTCGATTGCCTGTGCTGGGCTGGATGTTCAAAGGGAAGGTCCCCTCTACGCATCACGCAACTGATGCTACATGGACTAAGTGGGTTGCACTGATAACGCAACGAGCTCGGATGGGAAACCCCGACCGCCTGGGAATCCTGGAAGTGATCATGGACTGGCCAGAAGGCCGAAACTTCGGACTGTCACCAGAGGAGGTGACTCGTGCTGAAGAGGCCCCTCTGTATAATGAATTACCAGAGACTGAGAAGCAATATGCCCTGTTTACAGATGGATCCTGTCGTATTGTGGGAAAACATCGAAGGTGGAAAGCTGCTGTGTGGAGTCCTACGCGACAAGTTGCAGAAACTGCTGAAGGACAAGGTGAATCAAGTCAGTTTGCAGAGGTGAAAGCCATTCAGCTAGCTTTAGATATTGCTGAACGAGGGAAATGGCCAGTACTTTATCTCTATACGGACTCATGGATGGTGGCAAATGCCCTGTGGGGGTGGCTACAGCAATGGAAGCAGAGCAACTGGCAGCGCAGAGGTAAGCCCATCTGGGCTGCTGAATTATGGCGAGATATTGCTGCTCGGGTAGAGAACCTGGTTGTAAAAGTACGTCATGTAGATGCTCACATACCCAAGAGTCGTGCCACTGAAGAACATCGAAACAATGAGCGGGTGGACCAAGCTGCTAGAATTGAAGTGGCTCAGGTGGATCTGGATTGGGAACATAAGGGTGAGCTATTTATAGCTCGATGGGCCCATGACACATCAGGACATTTAGGAAGGGATGCAACATACAAATGGGCTCGTGATTGATGGGTGGACTTGACTATTGATGCCATTGCACAGGTTATCCATGAATGTGAAACATGTGCCATAATCAAACAAGCTAAGCGGCTGAAGCCTTTTTAGTATAGAGGGCGATGGCTGAAATATCAATACGGGGAAGCCTGGCAGGTTGATTATATCACACTACCACGAACCCGCCACGGGAAGCAGCATGTGCTTACAATGGTGGAAGCAACTACCGGATGGATGGAAACATACCCCGTGACCCATGCCACTGCCCGGAACACTATCTTGGGCCTTGAAAAGCAAATTTTATGGCGACACGGCACCCCTGAAAGAATTGAATCAGACAACGGGACTCATTTCCGAAACAACCTCATTAACACCTGGGCCAAGGAGCATGGCATTGACTGGGTGTATCACATCCCCTACCATGCACCAGCCTCTGGGAAAATTGAACGATACAACGCACTGTTAAAAACTACACTGAAAGCAATGGGTGCTGGGACATTCAAGCATTGGGATACACATTTAGCAGAAGCCACTTGGCTAGTTAACACTAGAGGCTCTGCCAGTCGACCTGGCCCTGCCCAATCAAAACCCCTGCGCACTGTGGAAGGAGATAAGATTCCCGTAGTACATATAAGGAACTTGCTGGGAAAAACAGTCTGGGTTATTCCTTCCTCAGGAAAAGGTAAACCTGTTCGCGGGGTTGTTTTTGCTCAAGGACCTGGGTGCACTTGGTGGGTAATGCAGAAGAATGGGGAAGTCCAGTGTGTACCTCAAGGTGATTTAATTCTGGGTGAAACTAATCCATAATTTGAGTTATATGTTACAGGAGTTACTATAGCAGGAACCACCTAAACCAATGGAGGACAAGCCTTACAAGAAGCAGTGCAAGTGCAGCAGTGACCCGACCTGAGCTAGCTGTGGTGCCCAATAACTCCATGCAATACAAAACCTCTTCTCTCCTGAGTGACCACCATAACAGATGGAGCCCAAAGTTATGGACTACATGAACTCAATGGACATTTATGGACATTTTACAAATATTTCACAGGGGTGGTCCATAGACTAAGGGAATGATATCTGTGTACTATATCAAAGGATGGGAAGGGCGATGATAGGGAATGAGAACGGTTTGGATGGTGTGAGACCTGAGCATAATGTAAATGGTATGGAGTAAGGGGTGGAGAATGTGCTGGTTTTGGCTGGGATGGGGTTAACTTTCTTCATAGCAGCTAGTATGGGCTGTGTTTTGGATTTGGGCTGGAAACAATGTTGATAAAGCAGGAATGTTTTAGTTACTGCTGAGCAGGGCTCACACAGCACCAAGGCCTTTTCTGCTCCTCACACCACCCCACCAGTGAGTGGGCTGGGGGTGCACGGGAAGTTGGGAGGCAACACAGCAGGGATAGCTGACCCCAACTGACCAAAGGGATATTCCATACCATAAGACATCATGCTCAGTATATAAAGCTGGGGGAGGAAGAAGGAAGGTGGGGACATTCGGAGTAATGGCGTTTGTCTTCCCGAGCAACCGCTACGCGTGATAGATCCCTGCTTCCCTGCAGATAGCTGAACAACTGCCTGCCGACAGGAAGTGGTGATTCAATTCCTTCTTTTGCTTTGCTTCTCCGCGCGGTGTTTCTTGATCTACTTATTAAACTGTTTTTATCTCAGCCCACGAGTTTTCTCACTTTTACTCTTCCGGATCTCTCCCCCACCCCACCTGGGGGGAGTGAGTGAGCGGCTGTGTGGTGCTTAGTTGCCAGCTGGGCTTAAACCACGACAACACTCAAAGGTCCAGACGTATCATGGCTTCCTGTCGCTAATTCACGTCAGAGCTCAACACCGAAACTGCGAATGTCCAGCGATTGCTCCTACACTAAAGGTGCCAGCCCTGAAAGCTCTTGCTGGTGCTCATCTCCCACTGGTAACCTCTAAAACGAACCACAAACACTTGGGCTCTGAACTTGTTTAGACACTCAAAGGTCCAGACGTATCATCGCTTCCTTTCGCTAATTCACATCAGAGCTCAACACCGAAACTGCGAACGTCCAGCGATTGCTCCTACACTAAAGGTGCCAGCCCTGAAAGCTCTTGCTGGTCCTCATCTCCCACTGGTAACCTCTAAAACGAACCACAAACACTTGGGCTCTGAACTTGTTTAGACACTCAAAGGCCCAGATGTATCATCGCTTCCTTTCGCTAATTCACGTCAGAGCTCTACACCGAAATTGCGAACGTACAGCGATTGCTCCTACACTAAAGGTGCCAGCCCTGAAAGCTCTTGCTGGTCCTCATCTCCCACTGGTAACCTCTAAACCGAACCACAAACACTTGGGCTCTGAACTTGTTTAGACACTCAAAGGTCCAGATGTATCATTGCTTCCTTTCGATAATTCACGTCAGAGCTCTACAGAGAAACTGCGAACGTCCAGCGATTGCTCCTACACTAAAGGTGCGAGCCCTGAAAGCTCTTGCTGGTCCTCATCTCCCACTGCTAACCTCTAAAACGAACCACAAACACTTGGGCTCTGAACTTGTTTAGACACTCAAAGGTCCAGATGTATCATTGCTTCCTTTCGCTTATTCACGTCAGAGCTCAACACCGAAATTGCGAACGTCCAGCGATTGCTCCTACACTAAAGGTGCCAGCCCTGAAAGCTCTTGCTGGTCCTCATCTCCCACTGGTAACCTCTCAAACGAACCACAAACACTTGGGCTCTGAACTTGTTTAGGCTACTAAAACTTCCAACGTACGCAGCCTCTCCTGCTCAATCTGGCCAGAGCTCAACACCGAAATTGCGAACGTCCAGCGATTGCTCCTACACTAAAGATGCCAGCCCTGAAAGCTGTTGCTGGTCCTCATCTCCCACTGGTAACCTCTAAAAGGAACCACAAACCCTTGGGCTCTGAACTTGTTTAGACACTCAAAGGTCCAGACGTATCATCGCTTCCTTTCGCTAATTCACGTCAGAGCTCAACACCGAAATTGCGAACGTCCAGCCATTGCTCCTACACTAAAGGTGCCAGCCCTGAAAGCTCTTGCTGGTCCTCATCTCCCACTGGTAACCGCTAAAACGAACCACAAACACTTGGGCTCTGAACTTGTTTAGCACTCAAACTTCCAGACGTTTCATCGCTTCCTGTCGCTAATTTACGTCAGAAATCAACACCGAATTTGCGAACGTCCAGCGATTGCTCCTACAGTAAACGTGCCAGCCCTGAATGCTGTTGCTGGTCCTCATCTCCCACTTGTAACCTCTCAAACGAACCACAAACACTTGGGCTCTGAACTTGTTTAGCCTACTAAAACTTCCAACGTACACAGCTTCTCCTGCTCAATCTGGCCAGAGCTCAACACCGAAATTGCGAACGTCCAGCGATTGCTGCTACACTAAAGGTGCCAGCCCTGAATGCTGTTGCTGGTCCTCATCTCCCACTGGAAACCTCTAAAACGAACCACAAACACTTGGGCTCTGAACTTGTTTAGCACTCAAACTTCCAGACGTTTCATCGCTTCCTGTCGCTAATTTACGTCAGTGCTCAAACCGAAATTGCGAACGTCCAGCGATTGCTCCTACACTAAACGTGCCAGCCCTGAATGCTGTTGCTGGTCCTCATCTCCCACTGGTAACCTCTAAAACGAACCACAAACACTTGGGCTCTGAACTTGTTTAGCCTACTAAAACTTCCAACGTACACAGCTTCTCCTGCTCAGTCTGGCCAGAGCTCAACACCGAAATTGCGAACGTCCAGCGATTGCTCCTACACTAAAGGTGCCAGCCCTGAATGCTGTTGCTGGTCCTCATCTCCCACTGGAAACCTCTAAAACGAACCACAAACACTTGGGCTCTGAACTTGTTAAGGCTACTAAAACTTCCAAAGTACACAGCCTCTCCTGCTCAATCTGGCCAGAGCTCCACACCGAAATTGCGAACATCCAGCGATTGCTCCTACAATAAAGATGCCAGCCCTGAAAGCTGTTGCTGGCCCTCATCTCCCACTGGTAACCTCTAAAAGGAACCACAAACCCTTGGGCTCTGAACTTGTTTAGACACTCAAAGGTCCAGACGTATCATCGCTTCCTTTCGCTAATTCACGTCAGAGCTCCACACCGCAATTGCGAACGTCCAGCAATTGCTCCTACACTAAAGGTGCCAGCCCTGAAAGCTCTTGCTGGTCCTCATCTCCCACTGGTAACCTCTCAAAGGAACCACAAACACTTGGGCTCTGAACTTGTTTAGACACTCAAACTTCCAGACGTTTCATCGCTTCCTGTCGCTAATTTACGTCAGAGCTCAACACCGAATTTGCGAATGTCCAGCGATTGCTACTACACTAAAGGTGCCAGCCCTGAATGCTGTTGCTGGTCCTCATCTCCCAGTGGTAACCTCTAAAACAAACCACAAACACTTGGGCTCTGAACTTGTTTAGGCTACTAAAACTTCCAACGTACACAGCTTCTCCTGCTCAATCTGGCCAAAATTCAACACCGAAATTGCGAACGTCCAGCGATTGCTCCTACACTAAAGGTGCCAGCCCTGAATGCTGTTGCTGGTCCTCATCTCCCACTGGTAACCTCTCAAACGAACCACAAACACTTGGGCTCTGAACTTGTTTAGGCTACTAAAACTTCCAACGTACACAGCCTCTCCTGCTAGATCTGGCCAGAGCTCCACACCAAAATTGCGAACGTCCAGCAATTGCTCCTACACTAAAGGTGCCAGCCCTGAAAGCTCTTGCTGGTCCTCATCTCCCACTGGTAACCTCTAAAACGAACCACAAACACTTGGGCTCTGAACTTGTTTAGCCTACTAAAACGTCCAACGTACACAGCTTCTCCTGCTCAGTCTGGCCACAGCTCAACACCGAAATTGCGAACATCCAGCGATTGCTCCTACACTAAAGGTGCCAGCCCTGAAAGCTCTTGCTGGTCCTCATCTCCCACTGGTAACCTCTCAAACGAACCACAAACACTTGGGCTCTGAACTTGTTTAGGCTACCAAAAGTTCCAACGTACACAGCCTCTCCTGCTCAATCTGGCCAGAGCTCAACACCGAAATTGTGAACGTCCAGCGATTGCTCGTACACTAAAGGTGCCAGCCCTGAAAGCTCTTGCTGGTCCTCATCTCCCACTGGTAACCTCTCAAACGAACCACAAACACTTGGGCTCTGAACTTGTTTAGCCTACTAAAACTTCCAACGTACACAGCCTCTCCTGCTCAATCTGCCCAAAATTCAACACCGAAATTGTGAACGTCCAGCGATTGCTCCTACACTAAAGGTGCCAGCCCTGAAAGCTCTTGCTGGTCCTCATCTCCCACTGGTAACCTCTCAAACGAACCACAAACACTTGGGCTCTGAACTTGTTTAGCCGACTAAAACTTCCAACGTACACAGCCTCTCCTGCTCAATCTGGCCAGAGCTCAACACCGAAATTGCGAACGTCCAGCGATTGCTCCTACACTAAAGGTGCCAGCCCTGAAAGCTCTTGCTGGTCCTCATCTCCCACTGGTAACCTCTCAAACGAACCACAAACACTTGGGCTCTGAACTTGTTTAGCCTACTAAAACTTCCAACGTACACAGCCTCTCCTGCTCAATCTGGCCAGAGCTCAACACCGAAATTGTGAACGTCCAGCGATTGCTCCTACACTAAAGGTGCCAGCCCTGAAAGCTCTTGCTGGTCCTCATCTCCCACTGGTAACCTCTCAAACGAACCACAAACACTTGGGCTCTGAACTTGTTTAGACTACTAAAACTTCCAACGTACACAGCCTCTCCTGCTCAATCTGGCCAGAGCTCAACACCGAAATTGCGAACGTCCAGGGATTGCTCCTACACTAAAGGTGCCAGCCCTGAAAGCTCTTGCTGGTCCTCATCTCCCACTGGTAACCTCTCAAACGAACCACAAACACTTGGGCTCTGAACTTGTTTAGCCTACTAAAACTTCCAACGTACACAGCCTCTCCTGCTCAATCTGGCCAGAGCTCAACACCGAAATTGCGAACGTCCAGCGATTGCTCCTACACTAAAGGTGCCAGCCCTGAAAGCTCTTGCTGGTCCTCATCTCCCACTGGTAACCTCTCAAACGAACCACAAACACTTGGGCTCTGAACTTGTTTAGCCTACTAAAACTTCCAACGTACACAGCCTCTCCTGCTCAATCTGGCCAAAATTCACCAATGAAATTGCGAACGTCCAGGGATTGCTCCTACACTAAAGGTGCCAGCCCTGAAAGCTCTTGCTGGTCCTCATCTCCCACTGGTAACCTCTCAAACGAACCACAAACACTTGGGCTCTGAACTTATTTTGCCTACTAAAACTTCCAACGTACACAGCCTCTCCTGCTCAATCTGGCCAGAGCTCAACACCGAAATTGCGAACGTCCAGCGATTGCTCCTACACTAAAGGTGCCAGCCCTGAAAGCTCTTGCTGGTCCTCATCTCCCACTGGTAACCTCTCAAACGAACCACAAACACTTGGCCTCTGAACTTGTTTAGCCTACTAAAACTTCCAACGTACACAGCCTCTCCTGCTCAATCTGGCCAGAGCTCAATACCGAAATTGCGAACGTCCAGCGATTGCTCCTACACTAAAGGTGCCAGCCCTGAAAGCTCTTGCTGGTCCTCATCTCCCACTGGTAACCTCTCAAACGAACCACAAACACTTGGGCTCTGAACTTGTTTAGCCTACTAAAACTTCCAACGTACACAGCCTCTCCTGCTCAATCTGGCCAGAGCTCAACACCGAAATTGCGAACGTCCAGCGATTGCTCCTACCACTAAAGGTGCCAGCCCTGAAAGCTCTTGCTGGTCCTCATCTCCCACTGGTAACCTCTCAAACGAACCACAAACACTTGGGCTCTGAACTTATTTAGCCTACTAAAACTTCCAACGTACACAGCCTCTCCTGCTCAATCTGGCCAGAGCTCAACACCGAAATTGCGAACGTCCAGCGATTGCTCCTACACTAAAGGTGCCAGCCCTGAAAGCTCTTGCTGGTCCTCATCTCCCACTGGTAACCTCTCAAACGAACCACAAACACTTGGGCTCTGAACTTGTTTAGCCTACTAAAACTTCCAACGTACACAGCCTCTCCTGCTCAATCTGCCCAAAAATCAACACCGAAATTGTGAACGTCCAGCGATTGCTCCTACACTATAGGTGCCAGCCCTGAAAGCTCTTGCTGGTCCTCATCTCCCACTGGTAACCTCTCAAACGAACCACAAACACTTGGGCTCTGAACTTGTTTAGCCTACTAAAACTTCCAACGTACACAGCCTCTCCTGCTCAATCTGGCCAGAGCTCAACACCGACATTGCGAACGTCCAGCGATTGCTCCTACACTAAAGGTGCCAGCCCTGAAAGCTCTTGCTGGTCCTCATCTCCCACTGGTAACCTCTCAAACGAACCACAAACACTTGGGCTCTGAACTTGTTTAGCCTACTAAAACTTCCAACGTACACAGCCTCTCCTGCTCAATCTGGCCAAAATTCACGCAACGAAATTGCGAACGTCCAGCGATTGCTCCTACACTAAAGGTGCCAGCCCTGAAAGCTCTTGCTGCTCCTCATCTCCCACTGGTAACCTCTCAAACGAACCACAAACACTTGGCCTCTGAACTTGTTTTAGCCTACTAAAACTTCCAACGTACACAGCCTCTCCTGCTCAATCTGGCCAGAGCTCAACACCAAAATTGCGAACGTCCAGGGATTGCTCCTACACTAAAGGTGCCAGCCCTGAAAGCTCTTGCTGGTCCTCATCTCCCACTGGTAACCTCTCAAACGAACCACAAACACTTGGGCTCTGAACTTGTTTAGCCTACTAAAACTTCCAACGTACACAGCCTCTCCTGCTCAATCTGGCCAGAGCTCAACACCGAAATTGCGAACGTCCAGCCATTGCTCCTACACTAAAGGTGCCAGCCCTGAAAGCTCTTGCTGGTCCTCATCTCCCACTGGTTAACCTCTCAAACGAACCACAAACACTTGGGCTCTGAACTTGTTTAGCCTACTAAAACTTCCAACGTACACAGCCTCTCCTGCTCATCTGGCCAGAGCTCAACACCGAAATTGCGAACGTCCAGCGATTGCTCCTACACTAAAGGTGCCAGCCCTGAAAGCTCTTGCTGCTCCTCATCTCCCACTGGTAACCTCTCAAACGAACCACAAACACTTGGGCTCTGAACTTGTTTAGCCTACTAAAACTTCCAACGTACACAGCCTCTCCTGCTCAATCTGGCCAAAATTCAACACCGAAATTGCGAACGTCCAGCGATTGCTCCTACACTAAAGGTGCCAGCCCTGAAAGCTCTTGCTGGTCCTCATCTCCCACTGGTAACCTCTCAAACGAACCACAAACACTTGGGCTCTGAACTTATTTAGCCTACTAAAACTTCCAACGTACACAGCCTCTCCTGCTCAATCTGGCCAGAGCTCAACACCGAAATTGCGAACGTCCAGCGATTGCTCCTACACTAAAGGTGCCAGCCCTGAAAGCTCTTGCTGGTCCTCATCTCCCACTGGTAACCTCTCAAACGAACCACAAACACTTGGGCTCTGAACTTGTTTAGCCTACTAAAACTTCCAACGTACACAGCCTCTCCTGCTCAATCTGCCCAAAATTCAACACCGAAATTGTGAGCGTCCAGCGATTGCTCCTACACTAAAGGTGCCAGCCCTGAAAGCACTTGCTGGTCCTCATCTCCCACTGGTAACCTCTAAAACGAACCACAAACACTTGGGCTCTGAACTTGTTTAGCCTACTAAAACTTCCAACGTACACAGCCTCTCCTGCTCAATCTGCCCAAAATTCAACACCGAAATTGTGAACGTCCAGCGATTGCTCCTACACTAAAGGTGCCAGCCCTGAAAGCTCTTGCTGGTCCTCATCTCCCACTGGTAACCTCTCAAACGAACCACAAACACTTGGGCTCTGAACTTGTTTAGCCTACTAAAACTTCCAACGTACACAGCCTCTCCTGCTCAATCTGGCCAGAGCTCAACACCGACATTGCGAACGTCCAGCGATTGCTCCTACACTAAAGGTGCCAGCCCTGAAAGCACTTGCTGGTCCTCATCTCCCACTGGTAACCTCTCAAACGAACCACAAACACTTGGGCTCTGAACTTGTTTAGCCTACTAAAACTTCCAACGTACACAGCCTCTCCTGCTCAATCTGCCCAAAATTCAACACCGAAATTGTGAACGTCCAGCGATTGCTCCTACACTAAAGGTGCCAGCCCTGAAAGCTCTTGCTGGTCCTCATCTCCCACTGGTAACCTCTCAAACGAACCACAAACACTTGGGCTCTGAACTTGTTTAGCCTACTAAAACTTCCAACGTACACAGCCTCTCCTGCTCAATCTGGCCAGAGCTCAACACCGACATTGCGAACGTCCAGCGATTGCTCCTACACTAAAGGTGCCAGCCCTGAAAGCTCTTGCTGGTCCTCATCTCCCACTGGTAACCTCTCAAACGAACCACAAACACTTGGGCTCTGAACTTGTTTAGCCTACTAAAACTTCCAACGTACACAGCCTCTCCTGCTCAATCTGGCCAGAGCTCAACACGGAAATTGCGAACGTCCAGGGATTGCTCCTACACTAAAGGTGCCAGCCCTGAAAGCTCTTGCTGGTCCTCATCTCCCACTGGTAACCTCTCAAACGAACCACAAACACTTGGCCTCTGAACTTGTTTAGCCTACTAAAACTTCCAACGTACACAGCCTCTCCTGCTCAATCTGGCCAGAGCTCAACACCGAAATTGCGAACGTCCAGCCATTGCTCCTACACTAAAGGTGCCAGCCCTGAAAGCTCTTGCTGGTCCTCATCTCCCACTGGTAACCTCTCAAACGAACCACAAACACTTGGGCTCTGAACTTATTTAGCCTACTAAAACTTCCAACGTACACAGCCTCTCCTGCTCAATCTGGCCAGAGCTCAACACCGAAATTGCGAACGTCCAGCGATTGCTCCTACACTAAAGGTGCCAGCCCTGAAAGCTCTTGCTGGTCCTCATCTCCCACTGGTAACCTCTCAAACGAACCACAAACACTTGGGCTCTGAACTTGTTTAGCCTACTAAAACTTCCAACGTACACAGCCTCTCCTGCTCAATCTGGCCAGAGCTCAACACCGAAATTGCGAACGTCCAGCGATTGCTCCTACACTAAAGGTGCCAGCCCTGAAAGCTCTTGCTGCTCCTCATCTCCCACTGGTAACCTCTCAAACGAACCACAAACACTTGGGCTCTGAACTTGTTTAGCCTACTAAAACTTCCAACGTACACAGCCCTCTCCTGCTCAATCTGGCCAAAATTCACCACCGAAATTGCGAACGTCCAGCGATTGCTCCTACACTAAAGGTGCCAGCCCTGAAAGCTCTTGCTGGTCCTCATCACCCACTGGTAACCTCTCCAAACGAACCACAACACTTGGGCTCTGAACTTATTTAGCCTACTAAAACTTCCAACGTACACAGCCTCTCCTGCTCAATCTGGCCAGAGGCTCAACACCGAAATTGCGAACGTCCAGCGATTGCTCCTACACTAAAGGTGCCAGCCCTGAAAGCTCTTGCTGGTCCTCATCTCCCACTGGTAACCTCTCAAACGAACCACAAACACTTGGGCTCTGAACTTGTTTAGCCTACTAAAACTTCCAACGTACACAGCCTCTCCTGCTCAATCTGCCCAAAATTCAACACCGAAATTGTGAACGTCCAGCGATTGCTCCTACACTAAAGGTGCCAGCCCTGAAAGCTCTTGCTGGTCCTCATCTCCCACTGGTAACCTCTCAAACGAAACACAAACACTTGGGCTCTGAACTTGTTTAGCCTACTAAAACTTCCAACGTACACAGCCTCTCCTGCTCAATCTGCCCAAAATTCAACACCGAAATTGTGAACGTCCAGCGATTGCTCCTACACTAAAGGTGCCAGCCCTGAAAGCTCTTGCTGGTCCTCATCTCCCACTGGTAACCTCTCAAACGAACCACAAACACTTGGGCTCTGAACTTGTTTAGCCTACTAAAACTTCCAACGTACACAGCACTCCTGCTCAATCTGGCCAGAGCTCAACACCGAAATTGCGAACGTCCAGCGATTGCTCCTACACTAAAGGTGCCAGCCCTGAAAGCTCTTGCTGGTCCTCATCTCCCACTGGTAACCTCTCAAACGAACCACAAACACTTGGGCTCTGAACTTGTTTAGCCTACTAAAACTTCCAACGTACACAGCCTCTCCTGCTCAATCTGCCCAAAATTCAACACCAAAATTGCGAACGTCCAGCGATTGCTCCTACACTAAAGGTGCCAGCCCTGAAAGCTCTTGCTGGTCCTCATCTCCCACTGGTAACCTCTCAAACGAACCACAAACACTTGGGCTCTGAACTTGTTTAGCCTACTAAAACTTCCAACGTACACAGCCTCTCCTGCTCAATCTGGCCAGAGCTCAACACCGAAATTGCGAACGTCCAGCGATTGCTCCTACACTAAAGGTGCCAGCCCTGAAAGCTCTTGCTGCTCCTCATCTCCCACTGGTAACCTCTCAAACGAACCACAAACACTTGGGCTCTGAACTTGTTTAGCCTACTAAAACTTCCAACGTACACAGCCTCTCCGGCTCAATCTGGCCAGAGCTCACCACCGACATTGCGAACGTCCAGCGATTGCTCCTACACTAAAGGTGCCAGCCCTGAAAGCTCTTGCTGGTCCTCATCTCCCACTGGTAACCTCTCAAACGAACCACAAACACTTGGGCTCTGAACTTGTTTAGCCTACTAAAACTTCCAACGTACACAGCCTCTCCTGCTCAATCTGGCCAGAGCTCACCACCGACATTGCGAACGTCCAGCGATTGCTCCTACACTAAAGGTGCCAGCCCTGAAAGCTCTTGCTGGTCCTCATCTCCCACTGGTAACCTCTCAAACGAACCACAAACACTTGGGCTCTGAACTTGTTTAGCCTACTAAAACTTCCAACGTACACAGCCTCTCCTGCTCAATCAGGCCAGAGCTCAACACCGACATTGCGAACGTCCAGCGATTGCTCCTACACTAAAGGTGCCAGCCCTGAAAGCTCTTGCTGGTCCTCATCTCCCACTGGTAACCTCTCAAACGAACCACAAACACTTGGGCTCTGAACTTGTTTAGCCTACTAAAACTTCCAACGTACACAGCCTCTCCTGCTCAATCTGGCCAGAGCTCAACACCGAAATTGCGAACGTCCAGCGATTGCTCCTACACTAAAGGTGCCAGCCCTGAAAGCTCTTGCTGGTCCTCATCTCCCACTGGTAACCTCTCAAACGAACCACAAACACTTGGGCTCTGAACTTGTTTAGCCTACTAAAACTTCCAACGTACACAGCCTCTCCTGCTCAATCTGGCCAGAGCTCAACACCGAAATTGCGAACGTCCAGCGATTGCTCCTACACTAAAGGTGCCAGCCCTGAAAGCTCTTGCTGTTCCTCATCTCCCACTGGTAACCTCTCAAACGAACCACAAACTCTTGGGCTCTGAACTTGTTTAGCCTACTAAAACTTCCAACGTACACAGCCTCTCCTGCTCAATCAGGCCAGAGCTCAACACCGAAATTGCGAACGTCCAGCGATTGCTCCTACACTAAAGGTGCCAGCCCTGAAAGCTCTTGCTGGTCCTCATCTCCCACTGGTAACCTCTCAAACGAACCACAAACACTTGGGCTCTGAACTTGTTTAGCCTACTAAAACTTCCAACGTACACAGCCTCTCCTGCTCAATCTGCCCAAAATTCAACACCGAAATTGTGAACGTCCAGCGATTGCTCCTACACTAAAGGTGCCAGCCCTGAAAGCTCTTGCTGGTCCTCATCTCCCACTGGTAACCTCTCAAACGAACCACAAACACTTGGGCTCTGAACTTGTTTAGCCTACTAAAACTTCCAACGTACACAGCCTCTCCTGCTCAATCTGCCCAAAATTCAACACCGAAATTGTGAACGTCCAGCGATTGCTCCTACACTAAAGGTGCCAGCCCTGAAAGCACTTCCTGGTCCTCATCTCCCACTGGTAACCTCTCAAACGAACCACAAACACTTGGGCTCTGAACTTGTTTAGCCTACTAAAACTTCCAACGTACACAGCCTCTCCTGCTCAATCTGGCCAAAATTCAACAGCGAAATTGTGAACGTCCAGCGATTGCTCCTACACTAAAGGTGCCAGCCCTGAAAGCTCTTGCTGGTCCTCATCTCCCACTGGTAACCTCTCAAACGAACCACAAACACTTGGGCTCTGAACTTGTTTAGCCTACTAAAACTTCCAACGTACACAGCCTCTCCTGCTCAATCTGGCCAGAGCTCAACACCGAAATTGCGAACGTCCAGCGATTGCTCCTACACTAAAGGTGCCAGCCCTGAAAGCTCTGGCTGGTCCTCATCTCCCACTGGTAACCTCTCAAACGAACCACAAACACTTGGGCTCTGAACTTGTTTAGCCTACTAAAACTTCCAACATACCCAGCCTCTCCTGCTCAATCTGGCCAAAATTCACCAACGAAATTGCGAACGTCCAGCGATTGCTCCTACACTAAAGGTGCCAGCCCTGAAAGCTCTTGCTGGTCCTCATCTCCCACTGGTAACCCTCTCAAACGAACCACAAACACTTGGGCTCTGAACTTGTTTAGCCTACTAAAACTTCCAACGTACACAGCCTCTCCTGCTCAATCTGGCCAGAGCTCAACACCGAAATTGCGAACGTCCAGCGATTGCTCCTACACTAAAAGGTGCCAGCCCTGAAAGCTCTTGCTGGTCCTCATCTCCCACTGGTAACCTCTCAAACGAACCACAAACACTTGGGCTCTGAACTTGTTTAGCCTACTAAAACTTCCAACGTACACAGCCTCTCCTGCTCAATCTGCCCAAAATTCAACACCAAAATTGCGAACGTCCAGCGATTGCTCCTACACTAAAGGTGCCAGCCCTGAAAGCTCTTGCTGGTCCTCATCTCCCACTGGTAACCTCTCAAACGAACCACAAACACTTGGGCTCTGAACTTGTTTAGCCTACTAAAACTTCCAACGTACACAGCCTCTCCTGCTCAATCTGGCCAGAGCTCAACACCGACATTGCGAACGTCCAGCGATTGCTCCTACACTAAAGGTGCCAGCCCTGAAAGCTCTTGCTGCTCCTCATCTCCCACTGGTAACCTCTCAAACGAACCACAAACACTTGGGCTCTGAACTTGTTTAGCCTACTAAAACTTCCAACGTACACAGCCTCTCCTGCTCAATCTGGCCAGAGCTCAACACCGACATTGCGAACGTCCAGCGATTGCTCCTACACTAAAGGTGCCAGCCCTGAAAGCTCTTGCTGGTCCTCATCTCCCACTGGTAACCTCTCAAACGAACCACAAACACTTGGGCTCTGAACTTGTTTAGCCTACTAAAACTTCCAACGTACACAGCCTCTCCTGCTCAATCTGGCCAGAGCTCACCACCGACATTGCGAACGTCCAGCGATTGCTCCTACACTAAAGGTGCCAGCCCTGAAAGCTCTTGCTGGTCCTCATCTCCCACTGGTAACCTCTCAAACGAACCACAAACACTTGGGCTCTGAACTTGTTTAGCCTACTAAAACTTCCAACGTACACAGCCTCTCCTGCTCAATCTGGCCAGAGCTCAACACCGAAATTGCGAACGTCCAGCGATTGCTCCTACACTAAAGGTGCCAGCCCTGAAAGCTCTTGCTGGTCCTCATCTCCCACTGGTAACCTCTCAAACGAACCACAAACACTTGGGCTCTGAACTTGTTTAGCCTACTAAAACTTCCAACGTACACAGCCTCTCCTGCTCAATCTGGCCAGAGCTCAACACCGAAATTGCGAACGTCCAGCGATTGCTCCTACACTAAAGGTGCCAGCCCCTGAAAGCTCTTGCTGGTCCTCATCTCCCACTGGTAACCTCTCAAACGAACCACAAACACTTGGGCTCTGAACTTGTTTAGCCTACTAAAACTTCCAACGTACACAGCCTCTCCTGCTCAATCTGGCCAGAGCTCAACACCGAAATTGCGAACGTCCAGCGATTGCTCCTACACTAAAGTGCCAGCCCTGAAAGCTCTTGCTGTTCCTCATCTCCCACTGGTAACCTCTCAAACGAACCACAAACTCTTGGGCTCTGAACTTGTTTAGCCTACTAAAACTTCCAACGTACACAGCCTCTCCTGCTCAATCAGGCCAGAGCTCAACACCGAAATTGCGAACGTCCAGCGATTGCTCCTACACTAAAGGTGCCAGCCCTGAAAGCTCTTGCTGGTCCTCATCTCCCACTGGTAACCTCTCAAACGAACCACAAACACTTGGGCTCTGAACTTGTTTAGCCTACTAAAACTTCCAACATACACAGCCTCTCCTGCTCAATCTGCCCAAAATTCAACACCGAAATTGTGAACGTCCAGCGATTGCTCCTACACTAAAGGTGCCAGCCCTGAAAGCTCTTGCTGGTCCTCATCTCCCACTGGTAACCTCTCAAACGAACCACAAACACTTGGGTTCTGAACTTGTTTAGCCTACTAAAACTTCCAACGTACACAGCCTCTCCTGCTCAATCTGCCCAAAATTCAACACCGAAATTGTGAACGTCCAGCGATTGCTCCTACACTAAAGGTGCCAGCCCTGAAAGCACTTCCTGGTCCTCATCTCCCACTGGTAACCTCTCAAACGAACCACAAACACTTGGGCTCTGAACTTGTTTAGCCTACTAAAACTTCCAACGTACACAGCCTCTCCTGCTCAATCTGGCCAAAATTCAACACCGAAATTGTGAACGTCCAGCGATTGCTCCTACACTAAAGGTGCCAGCCCTGAAAGCTCTTGCTGGTCCTCATCTCCCACTGGTAACCTCTCAAACGAACCACAAACACTTGGGCTCTGAACTTGTTTAGCCTACTAAAACTTCCAACGTACACAGCCTCTCCTGCTCAATCTGGCCAAAATTCACCAACGAAATTGCGAACGTCCAGCGATTGCTCCTACACTAAAGGTGCCAGCCCTGAAAGCTCTGGCTGGTCCTCATCTCCCACTGGTAACCTCTCAAACGAACCACAAACACTTGGGCTCTGAACTTGTTTAGCCTACTAAAACTTCCAACATACCCAGCCTCTCCTGCTCAATCTGGCCAAAATTCACCAACGAAATTGCGAACGTCCAGCGATTGCTCCTACACTAAAGGTGCCAGCCCTGAAAGCTCTTGCTGGTCCTCATCTCCCACTGGTAACCTCTCAAACGAACCACAAACACTTGGGCTCTGAACTTGTTTAGCCTACTAAAACTTCCAGCGTACACAGCCTCTCCTGCTCAATCTGGCCAGAGCTCAATACCGAAATTGCGAACGTCCAGCGATTGCTCCTACACTAAAGGTGCCAGCCCTGAAAGCTCTTGCTGGTCCTCATCTCCCACTGGTAACCTCTCAAACGAACCACAAACACTTGGGCTCTGAACTTGTTTAGCCTACTAAAACTTCCAACGTACACAGCCTCTCCTGCTCAATCTGGCCAGAGCTCAACACCGAAATTGTGAACGTCCAGCGATTGCTCCTACACTAAAGGTGCCAGCCCTGAAAGCTCTTGCTGGTCCTCATCTCCACTGGTAACCTCTCAAACAAACCACAAACACTTGGCCTCTGAACTTGTTTAGCCTACTAAAACTTCCAACGTACACAGCCTCTCCTGCTGAATCTGGCCAAAATTCACCAACGAAATTGCGAACGTCCAGGGATTGCTCCTACACTAAAGGTGCCAGCCCTGAAAGCACTTCCTGGTCCTCATCTCCCACTGGTAACCTCTCAAACGAACCACAAACACTTGGGCTCTGAACTTGTTTAGCCTACTAAAACTTCCAACGTACACAGCCTCTCCTGCTCAATCTGGCCAAAATTCAACACCGAAATTGTGAACGTCCAGCGATTGCTCCTACACTAAAGGTGCCAGCCCTGAAAGCTCTTGCTGGTCCTCATCTCCCACTGGTAACCTCTCAAACGAACCACAAACACTTGGGCTCTGAACTTGTTTAGCCTACTAAAACTTCCAACGTACACAGCCTCTCCTGCTCAATCTGGCCAGAGCTCAACACCGACATTGCGAACGTCCAGCGATTGCTCCTACACTAAAGGTGCCAGCCCTGAAAGCTCTTGCTGGTCCTCATCTCCCACTGGTAACCTCTCAAACGAACCACAAACACTTGGGCTCTGAACTTGTTTAGCCTACTAAAACTTCCAACGTACACAGCCTCTCCTGCTCAATCTGGCCAGAGCTCAACACCGAAATTGCGAACGTCCAGGGATTGCTCCTACACTAAAGGTGCCAGCCCTGAAAGCTCTTGCTGGTCCTCATCTCCCACTGGTAACCTCTCAAACGAACCACAAACACTTGGGCTCTGAACTTGTTTAGCCTACTAAAACTTCCAACATACACAGCCTCTCCTGCTCAATCTGGCCAAAATTCACCAACGAAATTGCGAACGTCCAGCGATTGCTCCTACACTAAAGGTGCCAGCCCTGAAAGCTCTTGCTGGTCCTCATCTCCCACTGGTAACCTCTCAAACGAACCACAAACACTTGGGCTCTGAACTTGTTTAGCCTACTAAAACTTCCAACATACACAGCCTCTCCTGCTCAATCTGGCCAAAATTCACCAACGAAATTGCGAACGTCCAGCGATTGCTCCTACACTAAAGGTGCCAGCCCTGAAAGCTCTTGCTGGTCCTCATCTCCCACTGGTAACCTCTCAAACGAACCACAAACACTTGGGCTCTGAACTTGTTTAGCCTACTAAAACTTCCAACGTACACAGCCTCTCCTGCTCAATCTGGCCAGAGCTCAACACCGAAATTGCGAACGTCCAGCGATTGCTCCTACACTAAAGGTGCCAGCCCTGAAAGCTCTTGCTGGTCCTCATCTCCCACTGGTAACCTCTCAAACGAACCACAAACACTTGGGCTCTGAACTTATTTAGCCTACTAAAACTTCCAACGTACACAGCCTCTCCTGCTCAATCTGGCCAGAGCTCAACACCGAAATTGCGAAAGTCCAGCGATTGCTCCTACACTAAAGGTGCCAGCCCTGAAAGCTCTTGCTGGTCCTCATCTCCCACTGGTAACCTCTCAAACGAACCACAAACACTTGGGCTCTGAACTTGTTTAGCCTACTAAAACGTCCAACGTACACAGCCTCTCCTGCTCAATCTGGCCAGAGCTCAACACCGAAATTGCGAACGTCCAGCGATTGCTCCTACACTAAAGGTGCCAGCCCTGAAAGCTCTTGCTGGTCCTCATCTCCCACTGGTAACCTCTCAAACGAACCACAAACACTTGGGCTCTGAACTTGTTTAGCCTACTAAAACTTCCAACATACACAGCCTCTCCTGCTCAATCTGGCCAAAATTCACCAACGAAATTGCGAACGTCCAGCGATTGCTCCTACACTAAAGGTGCCAGCCCTGAAAGCTCTTGCTGGTCCTCATCTCCCCGACTGGGGGTAACCTCTCAAACGAACCACAAACACTTGGGCTCTGAACTTGTTTAGCCTACTAAAACTTCCAACGTACACAGCCTCTCCTGCTCAATCTGGCCAGAGCTCAACACCGAAATTGCGAACGTCCAGCGATTGCTCCTACACTAAAGGTGCCAGCCCTGAAAGCTCTTGCTGGTCCTCATCTCCCACTGGTAACCTCTCAAACGAACCACAAACACTTGGGCTCTGAACTTGTTTAGCCTACTAAAACTTCCAACGTACACAGCCTCTCCTGCTCAATCTGGCCAGAGCTCAATACCGAAATTGCGAACGTCCAGCGATTGCTCCTACACTAAAGGTGCCAGCCCTGAAAGCTCTTGCTGGTCCTCATCTCCCACTGGTAACCTCTCAAACGAACCACAAACACTTGGGCTCTGAACTTGTTAGCCTACTAAAACTTCCAACGTACACAGCCTCTCCTGCTCAATCTGGCCAGAGCTCAACACCGACATTGAGAACGTCCAGCGATTGCTCCTACACTAAAGGTGCCAGCCCTGAAAGCTCTTGCTGGTCCTCATCTCCCACTGGTAACCTCTCAAACGAACCACAAACACTTGGGCTCTGAACTTGTTTAGCCTACTAAAACTTCCAACGTACACAGCCTCTCCTGCTCAATCTGGCCAAAATTCACCAACGAAATTGCGAACGTCCAGCGATTGCTCCTACACTAAAGGTGCCAGCCCTGAAAGCTCTTGCTGGTCCTCATCTCCCACTGGTAACCTCTCAAACGAACCACAAACACTTGGGCTCTGAACTTGTTTAGCCTACTAAAACTTCCAACGTACACAGCCTCTCCTGCTCAATCTGGCCAGAGCTCAACACCGAAATTGCGAAGACCAGGGATTGCTCCTACACTAAAGGTGCCAGCCCTGAAAGCTCTTGCTGGTCCTCATCTCCCACTGGTAACCTCTCAAACGAACCACAAACACTTGGGCTCTGAACGTGTTTAGCCTACTAAAACTTCCAACGTACACAGCCTCTCCTGCTCAATCTGGCCAGAGCTCAACACCGACATTGCGAACGTCCAGCGATTGCTCCTACACTAAAGGTGCCAGCCCTGAAAGCTCTTGCTGGTCCTCATCTCCCACTGGTAACCTCTCAAACGAACCACAAACACTTGGGCTCTGAACTTGTTTAGCCTACTAAAACTTCCAACGTACACAGCCTCTCCTGCTCAATCTGGCCAGAGCTCAACACCGACATTGCGAACGTCCAGCGATTGCTCCTACACTAAAGGTGCCAGCCCTGAAAGCTCTTGCTGGTCCTCATCTCCCACTGGTAACCTCTCAAACGAACCACAAACACTTGGGCTCTGAACTTGTTTAGCCTACTAAAACTTCCAACGTACACAGCCTCTCCTGCTCAATCTGGCCAGAGCTCAACACGGAAATTGCGAACGTCCAGGGATTGCTCCTACACTAAAGGTGCCAGCCCTGAAAGCTCTTGCTGGTCCTCATCTCCCACTGGTAACCTCTCAAACGAACCACAAACACTTGGCCTCTGAACTTGTTTAGCCTACTAAAACTTCCAACGTACACAGCCTCTCCTGCTCAATCTGGCCAGAGCTCAACACCGAAATTGCGAACGTCCAGCCATTGCTCCTACACTAAAGGTGCCAGCCCTGAAAGCTCTTGCTGGTCCTCATCTCCCACTGGTAACCTCTCAAACGAACCACAAACACTTGGGCTCTGAACTTATTTAGCCTACTAAAACTTCCAACGTACACAGCCTCTCCTGCTCAATCTGGCCAGAGCTCAACACCGACATTGCGAACGTCCAGCGATTGCTCCTACACTAAAGGTGCCAGCCCTGAAAGCTCTTGCTGGTCCTCATCTCCCACTGGTAACCTCTCAAACGAACCACAAACACTTGGGCTCTGAACTTGTTTAGCCTACTAAAACTTCCAACGTACACAGCCTCTCCTGCTCAATCTGGCCAGAGCTCAACACCGAAATTGCGAACGTCCAGCGATTGCTCCTACACTAAAGGTGCCAGCCCTGAAAGCTCTTGCTGCTCCTCATCTCCCACTGGTAACCTCTCAAACGAACCACAAACACTTGGGCTCTGAACTTGTTTAGCCTACTAAAACTTCCAACGTACACAGCCTCTCCTGCTCAATCTGGCCAAAATTCACCACCGAAATTGCGAACGTCCAGCGATTGCTCCTACACTAAAGGTGCCAGCCCTGAAAGCTCTTGCTGGTCCTCATCACCCACTGGTAACCTCTCAAACGAACCACAAACACTTGGGCTCTGAACTTATTTAGCCTACTAAAACTTCCAACGTACACAGCCTCTCCTGCTCAATCTGGCCAGAGCTCAACACCGACATTGCGAACGTCCAGCGATTGCTCCTACACTAAAGGTGCCAGCCCTGAAAGCTCTTGCTGGTCCTCATCTCCCACTGGTAACCTCTCAAACGAACCACAAACACTTGGGCTCTGAACTTGTTTAGCCTACTAAAACTTCCAACGTACACAGCCTCTCCTGCTCAATCTGCCCAAAATTCAACACCGAAATTGTGAACGTCCAGCGATTGCTCCTACACTAAAGGTGCCAGCCCTGAAAGCTCTTGCTGGTCCTCATCTCCCACTGGTAACCTCTCAAACGAACCACAAACACTTGGGCTCTGAACTTGTTTAGCCTACTAAAACTTCCAACGTACACAGCCTCTCCTGCTCAATCTGCCCAAAATTCAACACCGAAATTGTGAACGTCCAGCGATTGCTCCTACACTAAAGGTGCCAGCCCTGAAAGCTCTTGCTGGTCCTCATCTCCCACTGGTAACCTCTCAAACGAACCACAAACACTTGGGCTCTGAACTTGTTTAGCCTACTAAAACTTCCAACGTACACAGCCTCTCCTGCTCAATCTGCCCAAAATTCAACACCGAAATTGTGAACGTCCAGCGATTGCTCCTACACTAAAGGTGCCAGCCCTGAAAGCTCTTGCTGGTCCTCATCTCCCACTGGTAACCTCTCAAACGAACCACAAACACTTGGGCTCTGAACTTGTTTAGCCTACTAAAACTTCCAACGTACACAGCCTCTCCTGCTCAATCTGGCCAGAGCTCAACACCGAAATTGCGAACGTCCAGCGATTGCTCCTACACTAAAGGTGCCAGCCCTGAAAGCTCTTGCTGGTCCTCATCTCCCACTGGTAACCTCTCAAACGAACCACAAACACTTGGGCTCTGAACTTGTTTAGCCTACTAAAACTTCCAACGTACACAGCCTCTCCTGCTCAATCTGCCCAAAATTCAACACCAAAATTGCGAACGTCCAGCGATTGCTCCTACACTAAAGGTGCCAGCCCTGAAAGCTCTTGCTGGTCCTCATCTCCCACTGGTAACCTCTCAAACGAACCACAAACACTTGGGCTCTGAACTTGTTTAGCCTACTAAAACTTCCAACGTACACAGCCTCTCCTGCTCAATCTGGCCAGAGCTCAACACCGAAATTGCGAACGTCCAGCGATTGCTCCTACACTAAAGGTGCCAGCCCTGAAAGCTCTTGCTGCTCCTCATCTCCCACTGGTAACCTCTCAAACGAACCACAAACACTTGGGCTCTGAACTTGTTTAGCCTACTAAAACTTCCAACGTACACAGCCTCTCCTGCTCAATCTGGCCAGAGCTCAACACCGACATTGCGAACGTCCAGCGATTGCTCCTACACTAAAGGTGCCAGCCCTGAAAGCTCTTGCTGGTCCTCATCTCCCACTGGTAACCTCTCAAACGAACCACAAACACTTGGGCTCTGAACTTGTTTAGCCTACTAAAACTTCCAACGTACACAGCCTCTCCTGCTCAATCTGGCCAGAGCTCACCACCGACATTGCGAACGTCCAGCGATTGCTCCTACACTAAAGGTGCCAGCCCTGAAAGCTCTTGCTGGTCCTCATCTCCCACTGGTAACCTCTCAAACGAACCACAAACACTTGGGCTCTGAACTTGTTTAGCCTACTAAAACTTCCAACGTACACAGCCTCTCCTGCTCAATCTGGCCAGAGCTCAACACCGAAATTGCGAACGTCCAGCGATTGCTCCTACACTAAAGGTGCCAGCCCTGAAAGCTCTTGCTGGTCCTCATCTCCCACTGGTAACCTCTCAAACGAACCACAAACACTTGGGCTCTGAACTTGTTTAGCCTACTAAAACTTCCAACGTACACAGCCTCTCCTGCTCAATCTGGCCAGAGCTCAACACCGAAATTGCGAACGTCCAGCGATTGCTCCTACACTAAAGGTGCCAGCCCTGAAAGCTCTTGCTGGTCCTCATCTCCCACTGGTAACCTCTCAAACGAACCACAAACACTTGGGCTCTGAACTTGTTTAGCCTACTAAAACTTCCAACGTACACAGCCTCTCCTGCTCAATCTGGCCAGAGCTCAACACCGAAATTGCGAACGTCCAGCGATTGCTCCTACACTAAAGGTGCCAGCCCTGAAAGCTCTTGCTGTTCCTCATCTCCCACTGGTAACCTCTCAAACGAACCACAAACTCTTGGGCTCTGAACTTGTTTAGCCTACTAAAACTTCCAACGTACACAGCCTCTCCTGCTCAATCAGGCCAGAGCTCAACACCGAAATTGCGAACGTCCAGCGATTGCTCCTACACTAAAGGTGCCAGCCCTGAAAGCTCTTGCTGGTCCTCATCTCCCACTGGTAACCTCTCAAACGAACCACAAACACTTGGGCTCTGAACTTGTTTAGCCTACTAAAACTTCCAACATACACAGCCTCTCCTGCTCAATCTGGCCAGAGCTCAATACCGAAATTGTGAACGTCCAGCGATTGCTCCTACACTAAAGGTGCCAGCCCTGAAAGCTCTTGCTGGTCCTCATCTCCCACTGGTAACCTCTCAAACGAACCACAAACACTTGGGCTCTGAACTTGTTTAGCCTACTAAAACTTCCAACGTACACAGCCTCTCCTGCTCAATCTGGCCAGAGCTCAACACCGACATTGCGAACGTCCAGCGATTGCTCCTACACTAAAGGTGCCAGCCCTGAAAGCTCTTGCTGGTCCTCATCTCCCACTGGTAACCTCTCAAACGAACCACAAACACTTGGGCTCTGAACTTGTTTAGCCTACTAAAACTTCCAACGTACACAGCCTCTCCTGCTCAATCTGGCCAAAATTCAACACTGAAATTGTGAACGTCCAGCGATTGCTCCTACACTAAAGGTGCCAGCCCTGAAAGCTCTTGCTGGTCCTCATCTCCCACTGGTAACCTCTCAAACGAACCACAAACACTTGGGCTCTGAACTTGTTTAGCCTACTAAAACTTCCAACGTACACAGCCTCTCCTGCTCAATCTGGCCAGAGCTCAACACCGAAATTGCGAACGTCCAGCGATTGCTCCTACACTAAAGGTGCCAGCCCTGAAAGCTCTGGCTGGTCCTCATCTCCCACTGGTAACCTCTCAAACGAACCACAAACACTTGGGCTCTGAACTTGTTTAGCCTACTAAAACTTCCAACATACCCAGCCTCTCCTGCTCAATCTGGCCAAAATTCACCAACGAAATTGCGAACGTCCAGCGATTGCTCCTACACTAAAGGTGCCAGCCCTGAAAGCTCTTGCTGGTCCTCATCTCCCACTGGTAACCTCTCAAACGAACCACAAACACTTGGGCTCTGAACTTGTTTAGCCTACTAAAACTTCCAACGTACACAGCCTCTCCTGCTCAATCTGGCCAGAGCTCAACACCGAAATTGCGAACGTCCAGCCATTGCTCCTACACTAAAGGTGCCAGCCCTGAAAGCTCTTGCTGGTCCTCATCTCCCACTGGTAACCTCTCAAACGAACCACAAACACTTGGGCTCTGAACTTGTTTAGCCTACTAAAACTTCCAACGTACACAGCCTCTCCTGCTCAATCTGGCCAGAGCTCAACACCGACATTGCGAACGTCCAGCGATTGCTCCTACACTAAAGGTGCCAGCCCTGAAAGCTCTTGCTGGTCCTCATCTCCCACTGGTAACCTCTCAAACGAACCACAAACACTTGGGCTCTGAACTTGTTTAGCCTACTAAAACTTCCAACATACACAGCCTCTCCTGCTCAATCTGGCCAAAATTCAACACCGAAATTGTGAACGTCCAGCGATTGCTCCTACACTAAAGGTGCCAGCCCTGAAAGCCCTTGCTGGTCCTCATCTCCCACTAGTAACCTCTCAAACGAACCACAAACACTTGGGCTCTGAACTTGTTTAGCCTACTAAAACTTCCAACGTACACAGCCTCTCCTGCTCAATCTGGCCAGAGCTCAACACCGAAATTGCGAACGTCCAGGGATTGCTCCTACACTAAAGGTGCCAGCCCTGAAAGCTCTTGCTGGTCCTCATCTCCCACTGGTAACCTCTCAAACGAACCACAAACACTTGGGCTCTGAACTTATTTAGCCTACTAAAACTTCCAACGTACACAGCCTCTCCTGCTCAATCTGGCCAGAGCTCAACACCGAAATTGCGAACGTCCAGGGATTGCTCCTACACTAAAGGTGCCAGCCCCTGAAAGCTCTTGCTGGTCCTCATCTCCCACTGGTAACCTCTCAAACGAACCACAAACACTTGGGCTCTGAACTTGTTTAGCCTACTAAAACTTCCAGCGTACACAGCCTCTCCTGCTCAATCTGGCCAGAGCTCAATACCGAAATTGCGAACGTCCAGCGATTGCTCCTACACTAAAGGTGCCAGCCCTGAAAGCTCTTGCTGGTCCTCATCTCCCACTGGTAACCTCTCAAACGAACCACAAACACTTGGGCTCTGAACTTGTTTAGCCTACTAAAACTTCCAACGTACACAGCCTCTCCTGCTCAATCTGGCCAGAGCTCAACACCGAAATTGTGAACGTCCAGCGATTGCTCCTACACTAAAGGTGCCAGCCCTGAAAGCTCTTGCTGGTCCTCATCTCCCACTGGTAACCTCTCAAACAAACCACAAACACTTA